>NW_028243040.1:0-52455 GCF_964263255.1 Lissotriton vulgaris
TACAGTATTAGCATAAATATAAATAGTGACATGATTTAGGATACAGCTTGAGGTCAGAGATAGCATATATATATATATATTACCTACTGGCGGTCGCCAGTAGGTATATATAGTTAGGATTTTTTTGAATAGGGATTTCTGAAAATTCTATGTTGAATAACTTTGGCGTTGATGGACGGAATTGGCTGAAATTTTCAGGAAAATGGCACATTTTGTTTCTGAGCGTCCCCTCAAAGTTTGGGGGGGTTTCGTCAAGCTAAAAAAAAGGGGGGTCCCAAAACGTGTTTTTAACATTGAGCTTTCCATAGGGCGGTTGGACTCACTTTTAGCTCGAACGGCTGAATGGATTTCCACAAAACTTGGCAAAATTGTAGGGACTGGTAGCCCGATGTGCCTTTGCTATGTCTCAAGATATATGCTCCAGTGGTTTTTACGAAAATTAACTTTGAAAAATATATATTGGGCTACATTGGGCTATATATATGTTAGAGCCCAAATGTAGCCCAATGTAGCCCAATGTAGCCCAAAGATGGCCACCAGAGACAAAAAAAAACAAATGTAGCCCAAATATCAGCCAGATGTAGCCCAACTATAGCCCAGTGACAGAATGTCCCAGAGTGTTCTAAAGAACAACTAAAGTGCTAACGGTCTTACTTATGACACAAGTATGGCACACCTGAAGTCATCTTGATTGGAATAAAGTGTTAACACTTAAAACATTTAATTTGCAAAGGAACAAAATGAGGGGGTTCATTTTGCCATAGAAATTATGATTAGTGCTGAAGAAAGAAAAATGAGGGCACATTTTGAGTGACTTCTCAAATCCTCTTATATTTCATAAAAAAAATTCTGATATGCAGTCTCCCAAGATGGCCACCAGAGACAAAAGAGCCCAAATGTAGCCCAAATATCAGCCAGATGTAGCCCAACTATAGCCCAATGACAGAATGTCCCAGAGTGTTCTAAAGAACAACTAGAACACTAACAGTCTTACTTATGACAAAAGTATGGCACACCTGAAGTCATCTTGATTGGAATAAAGTGGTAACACTTAATACATTTAATTTGAAAAGGAACAAAATGAGGGGTTTCATTTTGCCATAGAAATGTTATATATATATATATATATATATATATATATATATATATATCACACCAACACTTCCTCACTCGAGAAAGATTACCAACGACACCTCACATGATTTGCAGAAAGTTTAATCATATAGGCTGCACAGCAACGCGTTTCGACTTTACGTCTTGATCACGCTAAAGAAGCTACACAGTGACCATACTTAAGTATACTGTTGTGAATAAACATCAACAAAGGACTTGCTCCATAGTGAAAAAAGTGTGAAAAAAAGTGATACACAGTGGTTCCGCCATTTTAGCCTAGTCACAGATATATACAAATAGCAAATGAAAACAGTTTATGTCGTGCTGTGTCACCGAGAGTCTGCTTGGAATGCCAACATATTTACAAAATATTTTTAGAAAAATTAAATTTTATCCAATAGATATAACTGCATGGTGCCCAAGTGGGCAAAGGTTATAAAGGTAGAGTCCAAGCATCATCGAACGGCACGGAAGGTTTTGCCCCAGTGGGCAAGTTATTGCACGTCTCAGTCCTCAAAATTGTCTTATATAGGCAAAGTCCAAACCACTTTCAACAAAGAGTATGTGCCACCACCTGAAAATGAACAAACAAATAAAACAATGCTATAATCAACTGATATTATATGTACAATTTAAAAACGTCAAAACGGCAGCAGATAAAACAACAAAGTCTCAGTAAATTACGTCCTTTTGCAAATTAGTAGTTTCAGCACACACATGGGATAATTAATGTAGGTGGATAGCTAATTCTTCACTGGAATTTAACCCCTGTGGCATCATGGTCTCAAGGTCTATGATATATTTAGATTCCAGTTTGCACAGTGCAAGCTTGCGGTTGCCCCCCCGGATGTTATTGGGGACATCATCAATCACAACCATCCTCAACAACTTCTCGTTTTGGAAGTGTTGTATCACTTTTTTTTCACACTTTTTTCACTATGGAGCAAGTCCTTTGTTGATGTTTATTCACAACAGTATATTTAAGTATGGTCACTGTGTAGCTTCTTTAGCGTGATCAAGACGTAAAGTCGAAACGCGTTGCTGTGCAGCCTATATGATTAAACTTTCTGCAAATCATGTGAGGTGTCCATGGTAATCTTTCTCGAGTGAGGAAGTGTTGGTGTGATAGTTTACAGGGCTTCCGGTGCCCTGACCACGGACCGCCCTAACAGACGGCTTCTTCTATACTGGAGCTGGGTTGCTTATATATATATATATATATATATATATATATATATATATATATATATATATTCACAGAAAAAACCATAGGTTATAGTGGATATATAGTTAGGAATTTGCATTTACAAAACCTTGAAAATTCAATGAAAAAACCATTGGTTTTAGGCCATATATAGTTAGGGATTTGCATTTACAAAACCTTATTTTACTCGCATAAAACCATTGAAATTCCATATATAGTTATAAGCGCTAACTATATATCGCGCACCCGCAATCCACTGCTGATGATGTCACATATTACATCATTCATGACATGGTTAGTGACATCACTGATGACATCACTGATGACATCTCAAATGACATCACTGATGACATCACTGATGACAACATCCAGTGACTGTATGTTTCTGTAAAGTTAAAATATGTCTTACATATTGAAGAATGAGTGGATGTATAAGTGTCTGGATGAAGGATTTAGTAGGTGCATGACTGACTGTATGAGTGAGTGATTAAATGTGTCTCACTGAGTGCATGGGTTAGTGACTAAGCTGTTTTAATTTGTGCATCATTATATCTGTTGTTCTACAAACTGCTGCATATGTTGATCAGTAGCTATATGAGTAACTGTATGGGTTATTCATTGGTTGTCCAAGTATTTGTATGGGAAACTGAGTGTGTGTGTATGGGTGGCTGGGAGGTGTGTGACTGTACATAGATGTGTGAGTAGTTGATTCACTATATGTATGGATTCAAAAGTGTATGTGGAAACAGCTGTATGGGCGGTTGACTGTGCATGAGTGTATTAGTGAGTGAATGGATATCTCAGTGCTACATGTCAAATTAAGTACATATGTAAAACACAGTACATGTGAGAGTTGACATTTATAAATAACTGTGCATAAGAGCCAGTGAATGTGTGAGTGGCTGTATGGATCATTGTGAACATGTATCAGAGATTGTATAAGAGAGTAAAGTAAATATGTGTTAGTATATGTTTGAATAAGTAAGGTGTGTATAACTGTATAGTTGAGAAAATGGAGGTGTGATTGATTTTTGGCATAACTGACTAGGTGTGTGAGTAACTCCATGGATGAGTGACAGTCTGTGACTGTCTGTTTACACTGATTGTATCTAAGGTTATATTAGAGTCTGAAGAGGTTCATGGTATTATCACATGAATGATATCATCAGTGATATTATCAGTCATGTCAAATGAGATGTTTTCAGTGATGTCATCAGTGATGTCATTTGAGATGTCATCAGTGATGTCATCAGTGATGTCACTAACCATGTCATGAATGATGTAATATGTGACATCATCAGCAGTGGATTGCGGTGTGCGCGATATATAGTTAGCGCTTATAACTATATATGGAATTTCAATGGTTTTATGCGAGTAAAATAAGGTTTTGTAAATGCAAATCCCTAACTATATATGGCCTAAAACCAATGGTTTTTTCATTGAATTTTCAAGGTTTTGTAAATGCAAATTCCTAACTATATATCCACTATAACCTATGGTTTTTTCTGTGAATTTCATTGGTTTTTTAATAGCAAATATGAAAAGCTTTAAAATGTCAAGTACGTGATAGATAAAAACATTTTCGTATTTATGCACGCTGATGTGCTTTGAACGCTGCCCCCCCCCCCCTCCCCTCTTTTCTCTTAGTAGTACTCTCTCTTTGCAGATAGTGAACGGTAGTTAACGCAGGCCTTTGCCCCCGTTGTAATCCGTCGTGCCTGCTTGTCTCTCCATTTGATTGATTGTTATCCAAGCATTTACTGTTTTAGAATTGGTTCTCTTTGGATCATTCTCTATTTACAAACAAGCACAAAGTCGCAATACTCTGTTTAGTCTTTGCAGATAGTGAAAAATCGTGTAAAAAAATAAAAGTAATCGAGCAAAATCAGTAGGCCACTAATTGGATCTCTTTTTGACCTCGCTAAAATAGAAATATTAGGAACAACCCTTCATGAGAAATACGAAAATAGTGAGATGAACTGAGCTCCACACCATGAGGGCTGCAAGACAGCTCGACTCCGTCACCCACCCCGCCCAAAATAACGACAAACCCTATGCAAATATTAAAAATATAGACAACACACCAGCAAAGAAACAGGGTAAAACATTTTATTAACTAACTATTTACATAACTATTTTATACTTTTTATTGCCCGATCCGGCTAGCTCAATCGATCGAGCATGAAACTCATGCACTCTGATAGCAAGCGTTGCTACTGATGCTATGCAGACCAAAACTGGTTTTCAGTTTGTACATTTTTCTAGATTTTTCAATCCAAGGTTGGTTGACTTTGTAGAACGATGGCTTCAGATTTTCAACATACGGTGTGGTGGCGCGGACTGGGAGGGGGCGCTTCGCTCCTGCCCCCTCCCCAAGTAAGTTTTTCATACGTGAAAGTACGTTAATGGTTTTGGTCCCTGAGTTGCTTCAATGTCACTGCCATTCTCAAATGGCATAAGTTCTGGATGTTGGGTGCCATAGCTAAGAGTTCTGAGCAGTGCTTGTAACACTGTCTGAAGCTTATTTCCACCTACTGCAGCTTCACTATTCTCAAAGTAAGTGAGTGTCGTTTGTGGACCTGACTGCATTAGAAAACAATGTGATATGTTACCTTCCTAAACAGCTTGACGGAGGCCCCTGAGGGGCGGTGTGATGGCCATGGACTCGGAGAAGACGCTTGGCTCCGACACCCTCCCCAAGTCTTATAGCACTGGTGTAGCCTGAGATCGCCCCCGACATAAGCGGCCGGCTCCCGGGGTCCGGCGGAACTTTTTGCCTTTTGATGACTCTTCAATTCTGGACCTTGTCCCACAATCCGTTTGACCTGAAGACACGCTGTAGTGGGGCGCCCCTTTACCGTTTCAGTTGCCATTCCGCCCGCTTTTGCTACACTGTGCCTCTTCCGCCATTCTGCTGTTTACCGCCCGCTCTTGCGACTACAGCGTCTCGCTCATCATGTAGTTGAGTTGCTCCCGCTCTTGCGGTGCAGCGATAGGCGGCTGCCACAAGACTCTCAAAATGGCGGCCGGCTCTTCGGTTTTGGGCCTGGTCCACTAAAATGGCCCTGGGACACCTTTGAACTCGGACGCTTCCCTGATAGGGCTTGGGTCCCATTCTCGAAAGCGTCCCCTCAGCCGTGAAGATTCTACAAAAGTCTTGGGGGCCTCCGACTCCCGCAGGCTTCTGGTGGGGAGCGGCTGCCATGATTGCTCGTGGAATGGCCACGACGGAGCTACGAGATGGTAGTGCTCTCATGCTGACGCCAGCTTTAGTCTGAAACATCCAGAAACACTGTAGACTACCAATTCGATCAGTTCCGGTAGCGCCCCAACATGACCCGGAAGAGAAGAACTTGCCCTCCCCTCTTTGACTGATGGTTCTTGTTGCCTGTCCCCTCTGTTGTCATTTAACAGAACTTTTTGGACTGCTGAAAGGGGTTGTGTTCCGAACGCTGGTTGGTGGAGACATTTTGACTATATTCTTGACCTACGTTGTCGCGTAATGCGTTATATGACACGCCGCGTTAGCGCACCCGGAAGTGATCCGAGGCACGGCGCGCAGCGCGTAACGTAAGCATAACAGGTCATGTGACTTGTTAATAAAACTTTTCATTGGTTCATTTTGCTTTTGTTATTTTAATGATGAAAAGCTTGGTCATATGACCTAAAAATTACGCTTTTTATTGTTTTCGAACATTATTTTTTTTAAAACATATATGTTATAATATTCCAGGCTAATGTACTTTCCCGGAAAATTTACAACTGTCCTGCAAGTAAAATATATTCCTTTTTCGAGAAAAAGGGCGTTTCTTCGTTCCATGACGGAGCCGTTGAGTAAAAGAGACTCGGCCTGCTGTCTTAGTCGCCGATACGCCTTATTATCAGATTCTTATCGATCACTTTATGTTGCAGAAATGAAAAACACAACTGCCCTTGACCATTTATCTTTACTGCGTTCCTACATATTATACCTTTTATCCGTCATGTAATTGGACTGCTTTATTTCACTTGCCTTTTACTGATTCGAAAACAGTGACTAAAAGTAAAAACTTTACCAATGTAAATTCTACTACCGTGTTTTGTTTTAAAAACCTTTATTGTGAAAATGTCAGTATACAAATACGGGCCTATAACCACGTGGGCCGGCCACGGAGCAAACTGAAATCGTATATGATGAGGAGACATTTACACTGTAGAGGAACGTAACGGGCGGGCCATTAGGTTGCAAGAACTAAGGTGTCTAACAGTTGCGGAATCGGTGGACGTACATTTTGTAATTAAAATACAACAGGGCCACTTACAATAACATTTTCTAGATATACATTTGCGGGCAAGGAGTTACGAGTCCCATTTATACCGAACGCCATTTTGGGCGAGGCCGGGCAGGTCCAAGATATAGTCAAAATGTCTCCACCAACCATCGGCCAGACCAGAACCCCTTTCGGCCCTTTATGCTACAAGATGGTGTCTTCCATTCAGAAAATATTGTTGGCAGCATTTTGAAAGGAAACAGAAACAGCCGTTCTCCTAGTGAGTTTCACATTGTTACATTTAGGAAGAATGTTGAAGAGTAGTATGTGGAAAATCTGAAGCCATTTTTCTACAAACTCTCAATCAGACTTGGATAGAAAAAAAAATCCTGAAGAATGTACAAACTGAAAACCAATTTTTGTCTGTATAGCATCAACAGCAACGCTTGAGTCAGCTTTGTGTCAAGCCGCCATTTTCATTCAATCAATAGCGTCCCCCTGCACACATTCAGGGACCTGGTTGTGTCTTCAGATGAAACGGATTGTAGGAAAAGAAGCAGAAAGGAAAAGGAAAAAAGTTCCGCCGGACCTCGGGAGCCGGCCGCCTATGTCATGTGCGACCTTTGGCCACACCAGGGCAATAGTGAAGCTGCAGCAGGTGCAAATAAGCTTCAGACAGTCTTACAAGCACTGCTCAGAAATCTCAACTGAGGCACTCAACATCCAGGACTTGCCATTCGGATCTTGGCGCCTTGTGCTGGTTCCGACCTATTCACACATCGGTCCACTACTGACATCACCTCATAAGCCAACGGGGCACCCCACGCCGACTTTCGGCGCAGCATTGTAGGATGGCCACACCAGTGCGGCAACTTGCTGGACACAACCTGGGTGCCATCCGGATCTCGGCGCGTTCGACTCACTGTACCGCAAGAGTGACCGCAACTCAGCTGGACACGCCGTCTTTCGGCGCAGCATTGTAGGATGGCCACACCAGTGCGGCAATTTGCTGGACACCACCTCGGTGCCATCCGGATCTCGGCGCGTTCGAGTCACTGTACCGCAAGAGTGACCGCAACTCAGCTGGACACGCCGTCTTTCGGCGCAGGATTGTAGGATGGCCACACCAGTGCGGCAATTTGCTGGACACCACCTCGGTGCCATCCGGATCTCGGCGCGTTCGAGTCACTGTACCGCAAGAGTGACCGCAACTCAGCTGGACACGCCGTCTTTCGGCGCAGCATTGTAGGATAGCCACACCAGTGCAGCAACTTGCTGGACACTAACTCGGTGCCATCCGGATCTCGGCGCGTTGTGCTGCCTTCGGCCTATTCGCACATCGGTCCGCTACTGACGCCGCCTCACGTGCCAACAGATTTTCTACGCTTTTTGTAGCCCTATGCCGCATAACAGGTCATGTGACTTGTTTATAAAACTTTTCATTGGATCATTTTTCTTTTGGTTTCCTAAAGATGGAAGGCTTGGTCATATGACCTAAAAATAACACTTTTCATTGGTTTAGAACATTTTTTTTTCCCAAACGATGAAAGCCCCACCTTGTTTCTGGATCATTCAGACTGAAGCTGGCGTCAGCATGAGAGCACCACCATCTCGTGGCTCCGTCGTGGTCATTCCGCGAGCAATCATGGCAGCCGCTCCCCACCGGAAGCCTGCGGGAGTCGGGGGCCCCCAAGACTTTTGTAGAATCTTCACGGCTGAGGGGACGCTTTTCGAGAATGGAGCCCAAGCCCTAGCAGGCAAGCGTCCGAGTTCCAAGGTGTCCCAGGGCCATTTCAGTGGACCAGGCCCAAAACCGAAGAGCCGTCCGCCATTTTAAAAGTCATGTGGCAGGCGCCTATCGCTGCACTGCAAGAGTGGGAGCAACTCAACAACATGGTGAGCGAGACGCTGTAGCCGCAAGAGCGGGCGCAACTCAGCTGGATGGCCGCCACCTGGGGAGGCCCGTTCAAGCCGCCTACCCCCCCCCGCCCCCCCCCCCCCGGGCCGCCGCACGCAAATTTTCGGAGCAGCATTGTAGGATACCAAAACCAGTGCGGCAGTTTACTGGACATCACCTGGGTGCAATCAACATCTCAGCGCGCTCTGCTGCCTTGGGACTATTCGCACAACAGACCGCTACTGACGAGGCCTCCCCCCGCCCCACCCGGGACGCCCCACGCCAATTTTCGGAGCAGCATTGTAGGATCCCAAAACCAGTGCGGCACCCAGGCGACATCACCTGGGTGCCGTCCAGAACTCTGCACGTTGTGCTGCCTTGGGACTATTCGCACAAAAGACAGCTTCTGACCATTGTTGCTTTTTTGGGTGAAAAATGTTTAAATGTTTTTACAGTTTTTGTTCCGTTCATTATAGTTAAATGTTAATAAAGTTTTAAAATCTAACTTTGTTGGAGTGCTATATATGTTTAAAAAATCGGGTGAATGGGGCCTTGAATCGGGTTATTGTCATGTGTGGGCTTTGCAAGTGTACTGCTACAAGATCGGACATTTCAAACTCAAATGCACGTTCTTTTTCTTACCTTTCCGAAGCATGGAGCGCAATAGCAGGCAGAGAAAGGGTGATGCACGTGTTGAACACTGCCTGGCCTGGCAAGTTGCTGGCAGTGCCCCCCCTGCCCGCTCCTGAAAGAGGGCACACACACACCGCCGCCCCGAGTACTTCACAAATCTTTAAAAGACCATGCGCTTGTTCATGAGGCTTAAATGGTTTATCACCCCTTCTAGAACCCCTGCATCGACCCTCTGACGTTTCCTGGAAGAATTAGCACGTAACACAATACCAAGCCCTGTCAGCTGAAACCCCCGAGAAATCATGGGGCATATTATCAAGGGGGTTTATTTCCGCTTTTTGGGCTTTAAAAGCCAAAAAAAAAAGAGATAAAATTATCTCCCTATTACCAAGCTGTCGCTAACACCAGTTAGTGACAGCTAAAAGGTGATAGCGACCATCTTGGGCCCCGCTTTGCATATCAGTGATATTTATCACTAATGACATGCAAAGTGGGCGTGCCAAGATTTTAGCGACTGGAAACAGTCCCTAACCATCGCTATCTCCTATTACCAACTTTTGGAGATATTCGCGCTAAGCGCGAATATCTCCAAAACCTAACACCTGCCCTGAGCAGTTTTAGCCATGTTATCCAATGGGAAGTGGATAACATGGCTAAGAGCATTTGCTGGATAATGCATGAATATCGCTGACTTTTCAACGATATTCATGCATTGCGGCCGTTTTTTATCGCATTTGCGATAAACCTTGCTAATAGCAAGGTTTATGTGCGATAAAATTCGCCGATGTGCGGCGATAATTTTTGTCTCTAAACAAGTTAGAGACAAAAATTATCGCTAGTTGTTGGTAATATGCCCCCGGGTTTTTGCTTGCAGGAATCGGGAGGCGGGAGACTAGCACTGAAATCAGTAGTCTCACGCCTGAATCGGGAGGGTTGGCATGTCTGGATACTCTACAGCTGGGGCCATAAACTACATCCGCAGGGCTAGGTGATAGCCTGGGTCCGGCCTGGACAAGCGGACACAGAGGAAGAGGAGTGTCAGAGGGTGCGGTAGTGAATAGGGTGAAAGGGAGGTGTCGGGCGGGCACAGGGTGTGATTCTCAGAGAAGAGCAGCGCAGATGGGGGGAAGTATATGGCCCATGCATGAGAGAGAGAGCGGGGGTGACCAGTGCGTGGGGGAGATGCTTACGAGGGTGGGGAGCCATGCTGAGGATCGGCGGCGTGCAGAGAGTGGCCCTGGTCAAGGCATCTAAAATGGCTGCCGTGCACGACAAAATTGTGGCATTGGACAAAAACGCAAGATGGCGCAGACAATGTTTATCAATAAGGATTCATTTATAACAAAATATTTACTCGCAGTGACAAAATGGTGGTCAACACTTCCTGATTTCCATCGAATCGAACGTTAACAAACGTCACGCAGCAAAAAAAAAAAAAAAAAGCTCACGCACAGAGCAGTTTTTAGCCATGTTATCCAATGGAAGGTGGATAACATGGCTAAGAGCATTTGCTGGATAATGCATGCCATAGGGAAAAAATCCTAACTATATATACCTACTGGCGATAGCCAGTAGGTAATATATATATATATATATATATATATATATATATATATATATATATATATATATATATATATATATATATATATATATATATATATATATATATATATATATATATATATTACCTACTGGCGGTCGCCAGTAGGTATATATAGTTAGGATTCTTTTGAATAGGGATTTCTGAAAATTCTATGTTGAATAACTTTGGCGTTGATGGACGGAATTGGCTTGAATTTCAGGAAAATGGCACATTTTGTTTCTGAGCGTCCCCTGAAAGTTTGGGGGGGTTTCGTCAAGCGGGGGCCGAGAAAAAAGGGGGTCCCAAAACGTGTTTTTAACATTGAGTTTTCCATAGGGCGGTTGGACTCACTTTTAGCTCGAACGGCTGAATGGATTTCTATGAAACTTTGCCAAATTGTAGAGACTGTTTGCCCGATGTGCCTTTGCTAGGTCTCAAGATATGTGCTCCAGTGGATTTTAAGAAATTAACGTTCAAAAAAATATATATATCTGTGACAGCGTCCCGGTTAGCGCCCCGGTTCGCGTACCAGACGCGTAACGGAACTTCGCGAGGAGAAGCGGATTAGCTCTCCGGTGACTCTCAACAGTCTAAACAGTCCGGAGCGGCCGCCATCTTGTCTCTCGGTAGGATCGAGAGACAAGAGGTGGAAATAAACGAAGGGGGACATGAATGAAAGGGGGCAAGGTAGACCCCTCCTGACCCCCCAGGAATAATGTGGGGGCTATTAAAGAGCCCCGCGGGGCAAAAAAATAAAATAATTTTTTTTTTCGATTTTTCGCGGTGGAAGCGCTACCCGGTATGCGAACCGGGTAGCTCACCAGTAGCGTAACGGGAGTCCGCCATCTTGTGTTTCGGACGAATTTAGTCACAAGATGGAGGATAAACAATGTTGGGAATGGGTATAAGGGGGCACGGGAGACATATCCTGACCCGCTAGGTTTTCTGAGGGTGGCTGAGGAAGCCCATATATGTAAAAAAAAAACACTTTTTTTTCCAAATTTTCGCACGGTTAGCGCCCGGTCCGCGCACTGGGTAGCGTTCCGGAAAGCGTAACAAGGGGAAAACCAAGGGAAATAGTAATATAATATTTTAGAGTGCTTTGAGGTAGGGTAGCTCTGAATAGAGCTGTTGTGTTGTGTGGGTGATGTAAGTACCAACATGTAGGTACCAATGAAGAGTCTAAAATTCAATGTACACCGTCTCCTCTGTAGATATTTTGTATGTTCTAATATGGGTTATTTAAATGTAAATGTGTGGAAAAGCACTTCATGCTTTAAAGCAATTGTATTTTTGAACTGATTGTTCTTTCCTCTTAGTCCTCCTCTTTGGTTTTTTTCCCCCACACTCTTTTTCAGCATGATAGTTGATAAATTCGTTCCCTCAAAAAATTTATATACATAAAAAAATTATATTAAATACATATAAAATATATTTTTCCTTTAAAAGAAGAATACATTTTACAGCTTTTGATATTTGCTATTAAAAAACCATTGAAATTCACTGAAAAACCATAGGTTATAGACCATATATAGTTAGGAATTAGCATTTACAAAACCTTGAAAAGTCACTAAAAAAACCATAGGTTATCTCCTTGGACGCTCATGATGAGCTCAGCTCGTCATGATGTACACCTCCATACACTCATGACGAGCTGAGCTCGTCATGAACAATGGGATTTAAAAAAATTCAGCAATGACGATGAATTTCCTAAGCATTGATGTGGTTAAAGACCATATATAGTTAGGAATTAGCATTTACAAAACCTTATTTTACTCACACAAAACCATTGAAATTCGCATATATAGTTAGTTGCAGTTGTATAAGAGAGTAAATATGTGTTAGTATATGTTTGAATAAGTAAGGTGTGTATAACTGTATAGTTGAGGAAATGGAGGTGTGATTGATTCTTTGCAGGACTGACTAGGTGTGTGAGTAACTCCACGGATGAGTGACAGTCTGTGAGTGTCTGTTTACACTGAGTCTATCTAAGGTTATATTAGAGTCTGAAGAGGTTCATCATATTATCACATGAATGATGTCATCAGTGATGTGATCAGTAATGTCAAATGAGATGTCATCAGTGATGTCATCAGTGATGTCATTTGAGATGTCATCAGTGATGCCATCAGTGATGTCATCAGTGATGTCATCAGTGATGTCATTTGAGATGTCATCAGTGATGTCATCAGTGATGTCACTGACCATGTCATGAATGATGTAATATGTGACCTGATCAGCAGTGGATTGCGGGTGCGCGATATATAGTTAGTGTAACTAACTATATATGCGAATTTCAATGGTTTTGTGTGAGTAAAATAAGGTTTTGTAAATGCTAATCCCTAACTATATATGGTCTATAACCTATGTTTTTTTCAGTAAATATATATATATAAATATATATATATATATATATATATATATATATATATATATATATATATATATATATATATATATATATATATATATATATATATATATATATATATATTATTACCTACTGGCTATCGCCATTTGGTATATATAGTTAGGATTTTTTCCCTATGGCATTTTTGAAAATTATATGTCTAATAACTTTGGCGTTTGTGGACGGAATCGGCTGAAAGTTTCAGGAAAATGGCACATTTTGTTTCTGAGCAGCCCCTGAAAATTTGGTGGGTTTTCGTCAAGGGGGGGCCGAGAAAAAAGGGGGGTCCCAAAACGCGTTTTTCCCATTCATTTTTCCATAGGGCGGTTGGACTCACTTTTAGCTCGAACGGCTGAATGGATTTGCACGAAACTTGGCAAAATTGTAGGGACTGTTAGCCCGATGTGCCTTTGCTAGGTCTCAATATATGTGCTCCAGTAGTTTTTGAGAAATTAACGTTCAAAACAAGATATATATCTGTAACAGTCTCCGGGCAGCGATCCGGTCCGCTTACTTTTCGCGAAACGGAACTTTGCGCGCAGAAAGCTGATTGGCTCTCCGGTGTCTGTCAACATTCTAAACAGTCCGGAGCGGCCGCCATCTTATCTCTCGGTAGGATCGAGAGAGAAGAAGAGGTGAAAAACGAAGGGGGAATTTAATGAAAGGGGGCAAGGTATACCCCTCTTGACCCCCTAGGATTGTTGTTGGGGTTATTAAAGGGTCCCGTGGGGAAAATAAAAAAAAATGATTTTTCACGGTAGAAGCGCTTCACGGGCCGCGAACTGGGCCGCAAACTAGTAGCGAAACGGGAATTCGCCATTTTGTGCTTCGTTTTAATTGTTTAGAGACAAAAATTATCGCCGCACATCGGCCACAATGCATGAATATCGCTGAAAAGTCAGCGATATTCATGCATTATCCAGCAAATGCTCTTAGCCATGTTATCCACCTTCCATTGGATAACAGAAAGCTGATTGGCTCTCCTGTGTCTGTCAACATTCCAAACAGTCCGGAGCGGCCGCCATCTTATCTCTCGGTAGGATCGAGAGAGAAGAAGAGGTGAAAAACGAAGGGGGAATTTATTGAAAGGGGGCAAGGTATACCCCTCTTGACCCCCTAGGATTGTTGTTGGGGTTATTAAAGGGTCCCGTGGGGAAAATAAAAAAAAAATGATTTTTCACGGTAGAAGCGCTTCACGGGCCGCGAACTGGGCCGCAAACTGGTAGCGAAACGGGAATTCGCCATTTTGTGCTTCGTTTTAATTGTTTAGAGACAAAAATTATCGCCGCACATCGGCCACAATGCATGAATATCGCTGAAAAGTCAGCGATATTCATGCATTATCCAGCAAATGCTCTTAGCCATGTTATCCACCTTCCATTGGATAACATGGCTAAAAACTGCTCTGTGCATGAGCTTTTTTTTTTTTTTTTTGCTGCGTGACGTTTGTTAACGTTCGATTCGATGGAAATCAGGAAGTGTTGACCACCATTTTGTCACTGCGAGTAAATATTTTGTTATAAATGAATCCTTATTGATAAACATTGTCTGCGCCATCTTGCGTTTTTGTCCAATGCCACAATTTTGTCGTGCACGGCAGCCATTTTAGATGCCTTGACCAGGGCCACTCTCTGCACGCCGCCGATCCTCAGCATGGCTCCCCACCCTCGCAAGCATCTCCCCCACGCACTGGTCACCCCCGCTCTCTCTCTCATGCATGGGCCATATACTTCCCCCCATCTGCGCTGCTCTTCTCTGAGAATCACACCCTGTGCCCGCCCGACACCTCCCTTTCACCCTATTCACTACCGCACCCTCTGACACTCCTCTTCCTCTGTGTCCGCTTGTCCAGGCCGGACCCAGGCTATCACCTAGCCCTGCGGATGTAGTTTATGGCCCCAGCTGTAGAGTATCCAGACATGCCAACCCTCCCGATTCAGGCGTGAGACTACTTATTTCAGTGCTAGTCTCCCGCCTCCCGATTCCTGCAAGCAAAAACCCGGGGGCATATTACCAACAACTAGCGATAATTTTTGTCTCTAACTTGTTTAGAGACAAAAATTATCGCCGCACATCGGCGAATTTTATCGCACATAAACCTTGCTATTAGCAAGGTTTATCGCAAATGCGATAAAAAACGGCCGCAATGCATGAATATCGTTGAAAAGTCAGCGATATTCATGCATTATCCAGCAAATGCTCTTAGCCATGTTATCCACTTCCCATTGGATAACATGGCTAAAACTGCTCAGGGCAGGTGTTAGGTTTTGGAGATATTCGCGCTTAGCGCGAATATCTCCAAAAGTTGGTAATAGGAGATAGCGATGGTTAGGGACTGTTTCCAGTCGCTAAAATCTTGGCACGCCCACTTTGCATGTCATTAGTGATAAATATCACTGATATGCAAAGCGGGGCCCAAGATGGTCGCTATCACCTTTTAGCTGTCACTAACTGGTGTTAGCGACAGCTTGGTAATAGGGAGATAATTTTATCTCTTTTTTTTTTGGCTTTTAAAGCCCAAAAAGCGGAAATAAACCCCCTTGATAATATGCCCCATGATTTCTCGGGGGTTTCAGCTGACAGGGCTTGGTATTGTGTTACGTACTAATTCTTCCAGGAAACGTCAGAGGGTCGATGCAGGGGTTCTTGAAGGGGTGATAAACCATTTAAGCCTCATGAACAAGCGCATGGTCTTTTAAAGATTTGTGAAGTACTCGGGGAGGCGGTGTGTGTGTGCCCTCTTTCAGGAGCGGGCGGGGGGGCACTGCCAGCAACTTGCCAGGCCAGGCAGTGTTCAACACGTGCATCACCCTTTCTCTGCCTGCTATTGCGCTCCATGCTTCGGAAAGGTAAGAAAAAGAACGTGCATTTGAGTTTGAAATGTCCGATCTTGTAGCAGTACACTTGCAAAGCCTACACATGACAATAACCCGATTCAAGGCCCCATTCACCCGATTTTTTAAACATATATAGCACTCCAACAAAGTTAGATTTTAAAACTTTATTAACATTTAACTATAATGAACGGAACAAAAACTGTAAAAACATTTAAACATTTTTCACCCAAAAAAGCAACAATGGTCAGAAGCTGTCTTTTGTGCGAATAGTCCCAAGGCAGCACAACGTGCAGAGTTCTGGACGGCACCCAGGTGATGTCGCCTGGGTGCCGCACTGGTTTTGGGATCCTACAATGCTGCTCCGAAAATTGGCGTGGGGCGTCCCGGGTGGGGCGGAGGGAGGCCTCGTCAGTAGCGGTCTGTTGTGTGAATAGTCCCAAGGCAGCAGAACGCGCTGAGATGTTGATGGCACCCAGGTGATGTCCAGTAAACTGCCGCACTGGTTTTGGTATCCTACAATGCTGCTCCGAAAATTTGCGTGCGGCGGCCCGGGGGGGGGGGGGGGGGCGTGGGGGAGGCGGCGTGAACGGGCCTCCCCAGGTGGCGGCCATCCAGCTGAGTTGCGCCCGCTCTTGCGGCTACAGCGTCTCGCTCACCATGTTGTTGAGTTGCTCCCACTCTTGCAGTGCAGCGATAGGCGCCTGCCACATGACTCTTAAAATGGCGGACGGCTCTTCGGTTTTGGGCCTGGTCCACTGAAATGGCCCTGGGACACCTTGGAACTCGGACGCTTGCCTGCTAGGGCTTGGGCTCCATTCTCGAAAAGCGTCCCCTCAGCCGTGAAGATTCTACAAAAGTCTTGGGGGCCCCCGACTCCCGCAGGCTTCCGGTGGGGAGCGGCTGCCATGATTGCTCGCGGAATGACCACGACGGAGCCACGAGATGGTGGTGCTCTCATGCTGACGCCAGCTTCAGTCTGAATGATCCAGAAACAAGGTGGGGCTTTCATCGTTTGGGAAAAAAAAATGTTCTAAACCAATGAAAAGTGTTATTTTTAGGTCATATGACCAAGCCTTCCATCTTTAGGAAACCAAAAGTAAAATGATCCAATGAAAAGTTTTATAAACAAGTCACATGACCTGTTATGCGGCATAGGGCTACAAAAAGCGTAGAAAATCCGTTGGCACGTGAGGCGGCGTCAGTAGCGGACCGATGTGCGAATAGGCCGAAGGCAGCACAACGCGCCGAGATCCGGATGGCACCGAGTTAGTGTCCAGCAAGTTGCTGCACTGGTGTGGCTATCCTACAATGCTGCGCCGAAAGACGGCGTGTCCAGCTGAGCTGCGGTCACTCTTGCGGTACAGTGACTCGAACGCGCCGAGATCCGGATGGCACCGAGGTGGTGTCCAGCAAATTGCCGCACTGGTGTGGCCATCCTACAATGCTGCGCCGAAAGACGGCGTGTCCAGCTGAGTTGCGGTCACTCTTGCGGTACAGTGACTCGAACGCGCCGAGATCCGGATGGCACCGAGGTGGTGTCCAGCAAATTGCCGCACTGGTGTGGCCATCCTACAATGCTGCGCCGAAAGACGGCGTGTCCAGCTGAGTTGCGGTCACTCTTGCGGTACAGTGAGTCGAACGCGCCGAGATCCGGATGGCACCGAGGTTGTGTCCAGCAAGTTGCCGCACTGGTGTGGCCATCCTACAATGCTGCGCCGAAAGTCGGCGTGGGGTGCCCAGTTGGCTTATGAGGTGATGTCAGTAGTGGACCGATGTGTGAATAGGTCGGAACCAGCACAAGGCGCCAAGATCCGAATGGCAAGTCCTGGATGTTGAGTGCCTCAGTTGAGATTTCTGAGCAGTGCTTGTAAGACTGTCTGAAGCTTATTTGCACCTGCTGCAGCTTCACTATTGCCCTGGTGTGGCCAAAGGTCGCACATGACATAGGCGGCCGGCTCCCGAGGTCCGGCGGAACTTTTTTCCTTTTCCTTTCTGCTTCTTTTCCTACAATCCGTTTCATCTGAAGACACGACCAGGTCCCTGAATGTGTGCAGGGGGACGCTATTGATTGAATGAAAATGGCGGCTTGACACAAAGCTGACTCAAGCGTTGCTGTTGATGCTATACAGACAAAAATTGGTTTTCAGTTCGTACATTCTTCAGGATTTTTTTTTCTATCCAAGTCTGATTGAGAGTTTGTAGAAAAATGGCTTCAGATTTTCCACATACTACTCTTCAACATTCTTCCTAAATGTAACAATGTGAAACTCACTAGGAGAACGGCTGTTTCTGTTTCCTTTCAAAATGCTGCCAACAATATTTTCTGAATGGAAGACGCCATCTTGTAGCATAAAGGGCCGAAAGGGGTTCTGGTCTGGCCGATGGTTGGTGGAGACATTTTGACTATATCTTGGACCTGCCCGGCCTCGCCCAAAATGGCGCCGGTATAAATGGGACTCGTAACTCCTTGCCCGCAAATGTATATCTAGAAAATGTTATTGTAAGTGGCCCTGTCGTATTTTAATTGCAAAATGTACGTCCACCGATTCCGCAACTGTTAGACACCTTAGTTCTTGCAACCTAATGGCCCGCCCGTTACGTTCCTCTACAGTGTAAATGTCTCCTCATCATATACGATTTCAGTTTGCTCCGTGGCCGGCCCACGTGGTTATAGGCCCGTATTTGTATACTGACATTTTCACAATAAAGGTTTTTAAAACAAAACACGGTAGTAGTATTTACATTGGTAAAGTTTTTACTTTTAGTCACTGTTTTCGAATCAGTAAAAGGCAAGTGAAATAAAGCAGTCCAATTACATGACGGATAAAAGGTATAATATGTAGGAACGCAGTAAAGATAAATGGTCAAGGGCAGTTGTGTTTTTCATTTCTGCAACATAAAGTGATCGATAAGAATCTGATAATCAGGCGTATCGGCGACTAAGACAGCAGGCTGAGTCTCTTTTACTCAACGGCTCCGTCATGGAACGAAGAAACGCCCTTTTTCTCGAAAAAGGAATATATTTTACTTGCAGGACAGTTGTAAATTTTCCGGGAAAGTACATTAGCCTGGAATATTATAACATATATGTTTTAAAAAAAATAATGTTCGAAAACAATAAAAAGCGTAATTTGTAGGTCATATGACCAAGCTTTTCATCATTAAAATAACAAAAGCAAAATGAACCAATGAAAAGTTTTATTAACAAGTCACATGACCTGTTATGCTTACGTTACGCGCTGCGCCTCGGATCACTTCCGGGTGCGCTAACGCGGCGTGTCATATAACGCATTACGCGACAACGTAGGTCAAGAATATAGTCAAAATGTCTCCACCAACCAGCGTTCGGAACACAACCCCTTTCAGCAGTCCAAAAAGTTCTGTTAAATGACAACAGAGGGGACAGGCAACAAGAACCATCAGTCAAAGAGGGGAGGGCAAGTTCTTCTCTTCCGGGTCATGTTGGGGCGCTACCGGAACTGATCGAATTGGTAGTCTACAGTGTTTCTGGATGTTTCAGACTAAAGCTGGCGTCAGCATGAGAGCACTACCATCTCGTAGCTCCGTCGTGGCCATTCCACGAGCAATCATGGCAGCCGCTCCCCACCAGAAGCCTGCGGGAGTCGGAGGCCCCCAAGACTTTTGTAGAATCTTCACGGCTGAGGGGACGCTTTCGAGAATGGGACCCAAGCCCTATCAGGGAAGCGTCCGAGTTCAAAGGTGTCCCAGGGCCATTTTAGTGGACCAGGCCCAAAACCGAAGAGCCGGCCGCCATTTTGAGAGTCTTGTGGCAGCCGCCTATCGCTGCACCGCAAGAGCGGGAGCAACTCAACTACATGATGAGCGAGACGCTGTAGTCGCAAGAGCGGGCGGTAAACAGCAGAATGGCGGAAGAGGCACAGTGTAGCAAAAGCGGGCGGAATGGCAACTGAAACGGTAAAGGGGCGCCCCACTACAGCGTGTCTTCAGGTCAAACGGATTGTGGGACAAGGTCCAGAATTGAAGAGTCATCAAAAGGCAAAAAGTTCCGCCGGACCCCGGGAGCCGGCCGCTTATGTCGGGGGCGATCTCAGGCTACACCAGTGCTATAAGACTTGGGGAGGGTGTCGGAGCCAAGCGTCTTCTCCGAGTCCATGGCCATCACACCGCCCCTCAGGGGCCTCCGTCAAGCTGTTTAGGAAGGTAACATATCACATTGTTTTCTAATGCAGTCAGGTCCACAAACGACACTCACTTACTTTGAGAATAGTGAAGCTGCAGTAGGTGGAAATAAGCTTCAGACAGTGTTACAAGCACTGCTCAGAACTCTTAACTATGGCACCCAACATCCAGAACTTATGCCATTTGAGAATGGCAGTGACATTGAAGCAACTCAGGAACCTAAACCATTAACGTACTTTCACGTATGAAAAACTTACTTGGGGAGGGGGCAGGAGCGAAGCGCCCCCTCCCAGTCCGCGCCACCACACCGTATGTTGAAAATCTGAAGCCATCGTTCTACAAAGTCAACCAACCTTGGATTGAAAAATCTAGAAAAATGTACAAACTGAAAACCAGTTTTGGTCTGCATAGCATCAGTAGCAACGCTTGCTATCAGAGTGCATGAGTTTCATGCTCGATCGATTGAGCTAGCCGGATCGGGCAATAAAAAGTATAAAATAGTTATGTAAATAGTTAGTTAATAAAATGTTTTACCCTGTTTCTTTGCTGGTGTGTTGTCTATATTTTTAATATTTGCATAGGGTTTGTCGTTATTTTGGGCGGGGTGGGTGACGGAGTCGAGCTGTCTTGCAGCCCTCATGGTGTGGAGCTCAGTTCATCTCACTATTTTCGTATTTCTCATGAAGGGTTGTTCCTAATATTTCTATTTTAGCGAGGTCAAAAAGAGATCCAATTAGTGGCCTGCTGATTTTGCTCGATTACTTTTATTTTTTTACACGATTTTTCACTATCTGCAAAGACTAAACAGAGTATTGCGACTTTGTGCTTGTTTGTAAATAGAGAATGATCCAAAGAGAACCAATTCTAAAACAGTAAATGCTTGGATAACAATCAATCAAATGGAGTGACAAGCAGGCACGACGGATTACAACGGGGGCAAAGGCCTGCGTTAACTACCGTTCACTATCTGCAAAGAGAGAGTACTACTAAGAGAAAAGAGGGGAGGGGGGGGCAGCGTTCAAAGCACATCAGCGTGCATAAATACGAAAATGTTTTTATCTATCACGTACTTGACATTTTAAAGCTTTTCATATTTGCTATTAAAAAACCAATGAAATTCACAGAAAAAACCATAGGTTATAGTGGATATATAGTTAGGAATTTGCATTTACAAAACCTTGAAAATTCAATGAAAAAACCATTGGTTTTAGGCCATATATAGTTAGGGATTTGCATTTACAAAACCTTATTTTACTCGCATAAAACCATTGAAATTCCATATATAGTTATAAGCGCTAACTATATATCGCGCACCCGCAATCCACTGCTGATGATGTCACATATTACATCATTCATGACATGGTTAGTGACATCACTGATGACATCACTGGTGACATCTCAAATGACATCACTGATGACATCACTGAAAACATCTCATTTGACATGACTGATAATATCACTGATGATATCATTCATGTGATAATACCATGAACCTCTTCAGACTCTAATATAACCTTAGATACAATCAGTGTAAACAGACAGTCACAGACTGTCACTCATCCATGGAGTTACTCACACACCTAGTCAGTTATGCCAAAAATCAATCACACCTCCATTTTCTCAACTATACAGTTATACACACCTTACTTATTCAAACATATACTAACACATATTTACTTTACTCTCTTATACAATCTCTGATACATGTTCACAATGATCCATACAGCCACTCACACATTCACTGGCTCTTATGCACAGTTATTTATAAATGTCAACTCTCACATGTACTGTGTTTTACATATGTACTTAATTTGACATGTAGCACTGAGATATCCATTCACTCACTAATACACTCATGCACAGTCAACCGCCCATACAGCTGTTTCCACATACACTTTTGAATCCATACATATAGTGAATCAACTACTCACACATCTATGTACAGTCACACACCTCCCAGCCACCCATACACACACACTCAGTTTCCCATACAAATACTTGGACAACCAATGAATAACCCATACAGTTACTCATATAGCTACTAATCAACATATGCAGCAGTTTGTAGAACAACAGATATAATGATGCACAAATTAAAACAGTTTAGTCACTAACCCATGCACTCAGTGAGACACATTTAATCACTCACTCATACAGTCAGTCATGCACCTACTAAATCCTTCATCCAGACACTTATACATCCACTCATTCTTCAATATGTAAGACATATTTTAACTTTACAGAAACATACAGTCACTGGATGTTGTCATCAGTGATGTCATCAGTGATGTCATTTGAGATGTCATCAGTGATGTCATCAGTGATGTCACTAACCATGTCATGAATGATGTAATATGTGACATCATCAGCAGTGGATTGCGGGTGCGCGATATATAGTTAGCGCTTATAACTATATATGGAATTTCAATGGTTTTATGCGAGTAAAATAAGGTTTTGTAAATGCAAATCCCTAACTATATATGGCCTAAAACCAATGGTTTTTTCATTGAATATATATATATATATATATATTTTTTTTTTTCACTGAAAAAACCATAGGTTTCACACCAGTTATAGTTAGGAATTAGCATTTAAAAAACCTATTAAATTCACAGAAAAAACCATAGGTTTCACACCAGTTATAGTTAGCTGCAAATTTTACTGACATAAAACCATTGAAATTCACACGTTATAGTTAGTTGGACTCACTATAACTTGCGCGTTTAATGCACTGCTGATGACCTCACATATTACATCACTCATGACATGGTCAGTGACATCACTCATGTTTTTTTTCTGTGAATTTAATAGGTTTTTTAAATGCTAATTCCTAACTATAACTGGTGTGAAACCTATGGTTTTTTCAGTGAATTTCATAGGTTTTTTAAATGCTAATTCCTAACTATATATAAGGCCCCAAACCTATGTTTTTTTCTTTGAATTTCAAAATTTGGTTAATAGCACATGTCCATAGCTATGAAATGTAATATTTTTGAAAATGATTGAATCCTATATTTCATTTGTATTTTAAACAATTTTTAAATTTTTAATTTTTTGTTATTTTTGACCCTGGAGCGCTCCCGGGGCGCGCCCCGGTTAACCCCCCCCTTAGAGCCTAGTCGTTTGAAGCGCCCCGGTGCGCGAACCGGGAAGCGTCCCGTTAGCGCCAATGTCGCGAACGAAAACATGATCGTGACATATCGCGTAGCCGCGTCCGCGTGATACGCACAGCGTAAGCGCACCTGGAAGCACTCGAGCAAATACGCTCGCGCAACGTAAACATCCGACGCGCTTACGTGCCGCGACCCGGGGCGCGCGCAGGCATGGGCGAATTTTGCGAATCTCGCGTTCGCGAATTTTGCGGATTTGCAAATTCGCAATCCGCAAAATCCGCGAATTCTCGCGAATTTTTTTTTTTTGTGTTCGCAAGTGTTTCTGCCAGTTCGCGAGGATTTGGTACTAGTTCGCAATTGCGAACTTACTTGTCGGCTCGCAACGGTCGCGACTATGTTGTTTCTACGTCTGGTTCATCATCACAGCCTCCCAGCACCCTCTGTTTCACCACTGGCACCCTCTCTTTGACCCATGCCACCCTCTGTTACATCAATGCCACCCTCTGGTTCATCATCACTGTAGAAGATGGGGGGGAAAAGCAAGCCCACCTGCCCTGCTTGAACTGACATGAATTAATTTGGGGTTAGTTTATTAACAACACCTGCCCTGCCCCAACTGACAATAATGAATTAGGGGCTAATTAATGTGTCACTGAAAGAATTTGAAGTTCCAGCCTGGCACCTGCTTGTCTGCTCCTTTAGCTGTAAATCAGGACCTTTGTGGCATACAGTTAAGGTCAGAGCAGGGTCACATAATAGTTGCAAGCAGGCAACCGAATTCTGGAGGGCCCCCTCAGGAAGCACTACAGGGAATCGTTACAAATCATGAGGTTGACCTTTTGCACCTGCTCATTGCTTTTGCTTTTGCTAAAATCGTTTTTCGGTTTTTTCGCACTATTCGCGGGGCGTGGCGTCGTGCGAAACCGACTGCTGAAGCCGCCAATTCGTGCGAATGAGCTTTTTATTTTTTTTGCGGCTTGTTGTTTCGCGAGTTTTTTTGCAGTATTCGCGAGCCGCTTGCAGCGCAACACGCGAATTTACCCCAAGGTCGAGTACGGGCGCGGCCATTTTGTTTGCGTGACGTATTTCCGTTTCCGCCCGCTATGTATAATCTTGCGCAGTAAGCGCATTGCGAGTAGAGGTTCGCACGAGATCGCGAGGGAAATCTAGAGGTTCGCACGAGATCGCGAGGGAAATCTCGCGCGAACTTACTTTCGCGCTCGTGAAACGGGCGCCGGCCATCTTGTTTTTCATTCATTTCCTGTGTCTGGGCATGGTGTTTAATCCTCTTGGTATCTTTGCCATCCTTTGCTTGTTTTCAGTTTTTTTTTTACGATTTTGCTTCTTATCTTTTCCTAGCTGTATATTTTTGTCTTTTCTGCTATTTTTCTTTACTTTTAAACTACTTTTTTAAACTCTTTTCTTTTCTTCTTTTCTTTTCTTCTTCCCTATCCTATTCTTTCTTAATTTTCTACTTCTTCCTACCTTACCTGCCCAGACCATGGTCAAGCCAGGCGCCGTGAAGCTGCCCAGGCACTTGAGGGCCGCAGCGGCGGCGGGGAGTAGTACTGGACCCAG
This sequence comes from Lissotriton vulgaris, assembly GCF_964263255.1. Lineage (NCBI taxonomy): Eukaryota > Metazoa > Chordata > Amphibia > Caudata > Salamandridae > Lissotriton > Lissotriton vulgaris. Next base: position 24,782 of record NW_028243040.1, read on the forward strand.
TGCCAGGACAGCATGCGGGAGATTGAGGGGGGAGCAGGTGACGCGACGGGAGATATTCAGCCCGGAGGAAGTGGGCGCGCTGGTCTACTTCGTCCAGCGCCGCTTGCCCAGGACCATCGCGGGAGGGGGCTACAACATGCGGGAGCGCCGGAAGCGGTGGGAGAAGGTGTGCTGGGCCATATCCCACCTCTACGGGGTCCAGCGCACCTACAGCCAGGTCACCCATCGCTGGACGGACCTCCTGGACCGGGAGCGCGACCTGCTGGACCAGCTCGGCTTGGAGATCCCCGGGCTTGGTGAGTAGTAGTAGCCATTTCATCACTCACTACTATGATGTTTTCTCCTGCTCTGTGTTGTTGTATTGCAAATATTTGTTTTTTACATGGAGCAAGCCAATAATGCCGCTGATGACGATTACATTGTAGTTAAATTATATTTCAAAATCTTCTGTGCATTTCAGGTGCACTGCTCTCCTTCTCAGTGGCGTTGCTACTATGCTTATTTGTTTTCTATTTCGTGGTCTCATTGGCCTGAGTAACTATTATGTATGAGTGTACTTTACAGAACTGCGTAATGCTAGACACTAGGGGGCAGATTACATTTACAAGCCCCTTGCGCCACGTTTACGTTGCCTTGCGTGACGCAACAGCGGCGTAAACGTGCCGCATCCCTGCGAGTCATTTACAGCATGACGCATCTAGGGAGATGCGTCACGTTATAAAGCCATGGGCCTGCACCACAATGGGTGCGTTCCTAGTACGCAGGGTGGGCGGTCCGGCGGCTGTGCGCCTCGCAAAATTGCCTGCGTGAAATCTACAAGATTTAACGCAGGCACTTCTGCGACGCTGCTACGTCAATTCAATTCCTTATGCCTGCTTGAAGCAGGTGAAAGGACTGACACAGCATGTTAAGTATTGGGTGGCCCTGAGCATTACTGGAGTTGCATTGCGTTGGCGACGTGACTCCAGCGATGCGCCGCTCTTACGTGACGAGATGCATCACGCAAGTGCCTACCCTTGCGCCAGGGCGCGCCGCATTGTAAATGAGGCGCATCTGCCGTGTCGCAAGGGTAGTTTTGCGTGACGCATTTGATCTGGCGCATCTCTGGAGATGCGCCAGAACGCGTAAGTAAGTATGCCCCTAAGGGGCAGAATTGCAATTACCGTCACATCCCTGCAAAGTAGCAGGGATGCGCCATTAATTGTGCGGCCCGCTACCATCACCAAACATGGTGCGCCGTATTTGCAATGCGGCGCACCATGGGCCCAAAACGTCACCGAAGCTTTACTGCTGGAGTTGCGTCGCAACGATGGCACAGCTCCAGCAATGCTCTGGGGTACCCTATCTCCCCAATGCTGGGTCAAGCCGTACGTCTGCTTCAAGCAGGTGCAGGGTTTGTGTGACGCATCATTGTCCTAAAGGTGACTGATTGAAATTTTGTAGATTTCCCTCAGCCACTTTTAGGATGTGTTCCAGCACAGGAATGCCCTCCCTTGCGCCGGAACGCCCCCTGATGGCGCAGGGCTTTATAACGGGATGCATCTCTCAAATGCGTCACGTTGTTATAATATTATACGCCGCACCATGGTGCCCTTTTTTGTTTAGCTGCTGCGTCACAAAAGTCACGCAAGAATGGAGCAAAAGAGCCGCAAGGGGCTTAAATCTGCCCCTTCCTTTGTACCCCTGACAATAAGAAAAATAGTGGCGGTGGATTGATAGTTTGACTATTTAAATGACTGGTAATGTAGCAGGCAACTGTTAGTGTTGTCACTGATCTGACTGAAATCACAATGGAGTTTGTCTGTCACTTTGCGTCTTGCCTGCGGACTGCTGCCTGCCAGTCCTAGGTGAACCTTTCAGTACTTTGTTTAGTGAGTTACGTGACTTTCGAAGTCACAGGTCCGCAAATAAATGAAAACTAACCCTAATCAATATAATTTCGCAGAAATATTTTGTTATTGTTCTTTTGAAATGTTTGATTTAGTTGACATTGACAAGCAACAATCATCCATGTTTTCTGTTCTTTCTTTCATGTTGTACGTCAGCTCTCCCCAGGGGCGAGAGGAGGACACAGGAGCAGCAGGCGGCGGATGCTGTTTAACAGGGCCAGGATCGGGCAGGCGAGGGATCCTTTGCTGGCCCCAGTAAGTTTTCATTTTAGACTAGTACCTATTTTTCCTAGCGTTCCTCATTTGACTTTTTTCAAAATTGTCTTTGATCTTCTTGTAGACTGTATCTAAATTCTTATCCTGCCTCTACTATGACTCCCTGTGGTATTACTAGATTATTCTTATTAGTCTGTCTGTGTAGCTAACTAAGATTGCACGGTTGGCGAAACTCCCATGATTCTAGTCAGCAATAGCTCTATCAACTTAGTGCAGTCCTCTGGGATAGTCCATAATGTCTTTTGAAGTGTTCTATCTGGACTCATGCTTGCAAAAATTAAAAAAACCTTTCACTCAGTCACTCTAGTCTGGACCAAAAAACACAGATTGTATTTAAGTTTAAAAGCTTTATTAAAAGTAAACACATTTATTAAAATGAAGTCATAATAAAACTAAACGTGTAACTGATAATGGAAAAGTGGTTAGTGCTGACGATTAATTGAAGACATTTCTTGTGGTCGAGCCGAGCTCTCACCTGGTTTCAACTTGATCTTGTTGTTAGAAGTCCATCTTCTGTCTGTGTGGAGAAAAATGGTGCGTGTTAAAAAACCAGCCTTCATCAGTTGTGCCAAAAAGTGCAGCAAGACAACCTTCCCTGGAAAAAGGGACTTTTTTTTAACTTTAAAGTAGACAGTCACAAATTACATTGTTTTCACATGTCTTCATTCCTAGACCAAAGACTAGTGAGTGCTTTATTCTAACATTCTTCAATGTACTTTGTAGGTGGAACATCTGGTGGCGGGGCCAGCGTGGAGGTGGTGGTGCTCGACACGGAGGCGGAGGGCGATTCTTCAGGGGAGGAGGCGGCGGCTGTGAGAGTTGAGACGGTGGTGGTGGCGGCCAGAGGTAAGCTCTTATATATTCCTTACTTATTGAGATTGAAGACTAGCTGGGAAGGCAAGAATATGAGATGCATGGCTGTGTGAATGATGAAGCAATGATGGGTGGAAGGACAACAGCCTGGGTGGGTGACACAGAAACTGTATGTGTCCATATACCTGGATCATGCTACTATCTGACTCTTAGATAGCATATGTGTATCTAGAGCAGGGGTACTCATAGTATGGCCCGCGGGCCGGTGGTGGCCCGGCAAGCCTTCCTTAGCGGTGCGCAGACCTTGCAGACAATCACTGCTCCCCCGGCCCCCACAGAGCAGAGGCTTTTTTGTATTTCACCTGTTAGTGCCCCTGCATCTCCACTCTGACAATCACTGCTCCCCCGGCCCCCACAGAGCAGAGTAGAGATGCAAGGCCACAAAGAGGTGAAATAGAACAAAGCCTCTGCTCTGTGGGGCCGGGCAAGCAGTGATTGTCAGGGTGGAGATGCAGGGGCGCTACAACAAACAAAGCCTCAATAATATGTTAATGGTCTTTTAAAGACCTGTTAAGTACTTTGGTGTTGTCTGTGTGTGCGCGTTGAGGAAGCGGTCTCAACCCGGGCTGAAGGCTGACACAGATAGACAAACACACAGTGAGATGACAGAGGGGGAGGGAGAGGGAGGGCAGGAGGGAGAGAGAGATGGAGAGGGAGGGCAGGAGGGAGAGCAGGAGGGAGAGAGATGTATGTAAATGCTGGGTCTGGTGGCTCAGTGGATGAAGGCATCTGCTGCAGGGACCTGTGTGCAACCTCATGGTCACAAGTTTTCGTTTTGCTTTAGCCCCGCCCCCTCTGACTCCGCCCCCACCAGTGCCGCCCTCGGCCACAAACTACACTGTAAATTTAGCCCCTGAGAGAAAGTTTGTGAGTACCCATGATCTAGAGAGAGTAGACGGTCAGTGGATGAACTAAGTGTAACTTTGAAGAGCATGTAACACTGCACCCGCACGTCCGTTCCAGTGTAGGAAAGGCAAGGAAAAGAAGTTTTAATTTTGTCCAAATACTACCATCAATAGTAGCAGTAGTTTGTATTGCAAGCACAGCATAGATCCGGTTATTACGGTGGCCACTCCCTACCTCTCTTAATAAGTTTAGTAGTACTCAGTCATTCATGTGTGGATGTATCACTGGTCACTCAATAAAAAGCAAAGCACCTAAAGTCATCCCATATATAAGCAAAAACATCCCATGTGAAGTGATAGATAATCAGATTATTTATCTTCTTCAATTTTCCATTTCTAGTACTCATTTCCCCTGTAGGGTGAAAGTTAAATTAATTAAGCAGTAGCCCTTGAGTTGTAACAGAGTATTCTCAGTGCCACCCGTAATAGAAAAGTAAGAGCTTCACCACCTGCATGTACTGGACGGGTACAGTAACGCAACGCAAGTCTAGGTCACTCCTCATGGCGTGCGTCTCTTTTTCTCGGGTGCAAGTTTACTGCGCTGGCATTATGCCGGCTTGCAGAAGATAACGTACCAATTTTCCTAAACAAGAGACAAGAAGAAGAATAAGACTGGTGTACTTTCATAGTCGACTCCAATGGAAGTCCATAGTGCTCGTAGGATTTGTTCCTTAAACTCCCACTAATGTTAGAGCAAGGATGAAGAAGTGTGAGGTTAGATAGATACTGGCCTCAATAGTTATGTAATGCGCTTGCAATTAGTTAGTTGTAGTGCAACACAAATTTCTGCTGAATGATTGAGTTAATCTCAAAGAGCATTGGTTACAGACTATGTCTTTCTTTCTTCATATAGGTTCTCCTTCCAAACGAACAAGGAGGAAGGAGCTGGCTAGAGCGGCCCGGCAACGGAGGATCGATGCCACTGTGGCCGAATATCGGCGGCTGGTGGCCCTGGAGGACGAAGAAAGTGTGCAGTCGACCACAACAACTACGTCGTCTGCATCGGCCTCCGTGCCCCCACGGGCTGCCAGTGCCACCCAGCACAGTGGTCCACCCAGACTGAGCCGGGCTGCCAAAGCCAAACGCCACCGCCGAGTAGCAAGGACAACAGCTTCCTCTCACAGCCGTTGCACCTGCAAGGCATTGAAGGCACGCCTGCGCCGCAGTACCCTGATGGTGTCCCGCCTCCAGCAGGAGCTCCACCACTTTTCCAACCAGTTGGAGGGGCTCCGCGTAGAGAACGCCTTGCTCCGCCAGGAGCATGATGCCCTGGCCCAAAAAGTAGACAGCATCCACCCATAGTGTCCCTTGCCCTTTTTTTAGAGACTTTTGGGGGGTGGGAATTGGGAGTTGGGTTTTTGGGGACTTTTGAAGGACAATCGTTGGGGTTAGGGAGGGTCTTGCGGGAGATTATTTTGTTAGGGATATAAATATACTTTTTCAAACTTTATCTGAGCATACCCGTTTATTACTGCTTGCCTGGTGGGTGGGGGTTTAACAGTGACTTTGTTTTCCTGAAAGTTTAGTTCAATTTTCTTCCTTTAAGTGTAAATGCCCAAATGTTTTCAACACTAAGTGCCTCTCACAGAGTAATTGAAGTGAATCCAAGAGTCCTAGGACTTTAGTAGTACTACAGTCAGTCTCTCGTCTCTCCTACTAATACTCCATTATACCCCCAAACCACCAAACGCTTATCTTACCTGTAATTTGTGTTTGAAAGTAGGGCTAGAACCAGGGCTGGCTCCACGATAACCAGCGAATAAGGTTGGCAATCTTGGTCGGAGAAAATTTCCTCATAGCGGTGGTACTAGTGGTGTGACACAGTGGCAGTTGCATGCCTATGAAAAAAAAGAAAATTAAATCTGGTTTGTCCTCCTGAGCAATTTAACGGTACAACTGAGAATATAGCAGGTGACAGAAGTACACTAGAACAGTGCCACATTGTAGCCTAACAAATGGTAAAGTATAACTACTAATTTGGTTGCAGTTCTTTGACATTAGCCATGGGTCTTTGTCAAGCAGAGTAAGAATATATCCTCGGATTTCTTCACCAGCCTGTTGCTATCACCTTATCCTCCCCAGCAAGTGTGTGGATTTATTGCTGTAATTTAGTCACATATCAATCAAAACCACACAGCCCGGGGGAAGAGGGTTAGGGTTTGAAAAATGGATGGGTACGGGGGTTTTTGGGAAAGGTTTTGGGAGACAAGAAAAAAAGCACAGCATAGACAAACAATTGAACATAAACAATTCTTTGGGTACAAACCTATCCATCAATCTTTGAAAGTGCATGCACTACTGCATGCATGTCAGTGAAAAGTAAGTAGTACTTTCGACAACTGTGGAAGAAAGAATGCGACAGTACAGGGCCTGTGTGGAATTATTGATAACGATATTCAACATAAGGTCTCTGTACTAGCCAGATCCCCGAGAGCCTTGCTGGTCACTATAAATCCATTCACAACAACACTCAATGGGGTTGGTCTGGAAGGTATAGTAGATAGAAAAGGAGAAATTGCTTTTTTTCTAGGTGTCCCCTCACTCACCAGGGTTGCCCCTTGGTGACATGCTTCATCATTGGGGCCATCCCAGTCCTCTACGGGCCGGGGCGTGCTGCGACTTGCGACTTACGTAGGAGCACTTACAAATGACTATGTGTGGTGCAGATGTGATAGTGGAGTGGACTAAGTGATGTGTTAAGGGATCAATTTAGAAGCAGAGAGAGATCCAAGAAATGCAGTCACAGTCAGAGAAAAAGGCAAGGGAAGGGATACTGTATCTATGTGGTTGTAGTTGTCCTGTTGGAAGTGGTAAGTAAGTTGCCTGCAGAAAAAAAATCCTCTTATTAGCGGCACTCCTCCATTGCAGCCGACGCTTCGTCCATCGATGTTGGTCACCAGAAGACACCCTGTAAAAAAAAGCACAGCATAGACAAACAATTGAACATAAACAATTCTTTGGGTACAAACCTATCCATCAATCTTTGAAAGTGCATGCACTACTGCATGCATGTCAGTGAAAAGTAAGTAGTACTTTCGACAACTGTGGAAGAAAGAATGCAACAGTACAGGGCCTGTGTGGAATTATTGATAACGATATTCAACATAAGGTCTCTGTACTAGCCAGATACCCGAGAGCCTTGCTGGTCACTATAAATCCATTCACAACAACACTCAATGGGGTTGGTCTGGAAGGTATAGTAGATAGAAAAGGAGAAATTGCTTTTTTTCTAGGTGTCCCCTCACTCACCAGGGTTGCTCCTGGGTGACATGCTTCATCATTGGGGCCATCCCAGTCCTCTATGGGCCGGGGCGTGCTGCGACTTGTGAATTACGTAGGAGCACTTACAAATGACTATGTGTGGTGCAGATGTGATAGTGGAGTGGACTAAGTGATGTGTTAAGGGATCAATTTAGAAGCAGAGAGAGATCCAAGAAATGCAGTCACAGTCAGAGAAAAAGGCAAGGGAAGGGATACTGTATCTATGTGGTTGTAGTTGTCCTGTTGGAAGTGGTAAGTAAGTTGCCTGCAGAAAAAAAATCCTCTTATTAGCGGCACTCCTCCATTGCAGCCAACGCTTCGTCCATCGATGTTGGTCACCAGAAGACACCCTGTAAAAAAAAAGCACAGCATAGACAAACAATTGAACATAAACAATTCTTTGGGTACAAACCTATCCATCAATCTTTGAAAGTGCATGCACTACTGCATGCATGTCAGTGAAAAGTTAGTAGTACTTTCGACAACTGTGGAAGAAAGAATGCAACAGTACAGGGCCTGTGTGGAATTATTGATAACGATATTCAACATAAGGTCTCTGTACTAGCCAGATACCCGAGAGCCTTGCTGGTCACTATAAATCCATTCACAACAACACTCAATGGGGTTGGTCTGGAAGGTATAGTAGATAGAAAAGGAGAAATTGCTTTTTTTCTAGGTGTCCCCTCACTCACCAGGGTTGCCCCTTGGTGACATGCTTCATCATAGGGGCCATCCCAGTCCTCTACGGGCTGGGGCGTGCTGCGACTTGCGAATTACGTAGGAGCACTTACAAATGACTATGTGTGGTGCAGATGTGATAGTGGAGTGGACTAAGTGATGTGTTAAGGGATCAATTTAGAAGCAGAGAGAGATCCAAGAAATGCAGTCACAGTCAGAGAAAAAGGCAAGGGAAGGGATACTGTATCTATGTGGTTGTAGTTGTCCTGTTGGAAGTGGTAAGTAAGTTGCCTGCAGAAAAAAAATCCTCTTATTAGCGGCACTCCTCCATTGCAGCCGACGCTTCGTCCATCGATGTTGGTCACCAGAAGACACCCTGTCCACTGCCTGCCTGATGCTGAATTGTGGCTCGCTACTGTGAAGCCTGACTCCATCCTTTTTTCCCCATTGCAGAGACTGAAACCCGGCCTGTAATTATTCAACGAAAAACAGGAAGTGATATAATATTACAACACCACTGATAAATAAATATAAGGTATGTAGGCTGTGGAGTGCAAAAAGTCACAATTTGATTTTCCTAGTAGACAGTACAATATTTTTGAAAGTGCGTACTCTGTCTGAGTCACCTTTTGAAGGATAAATAAGTATGGGCAAATTAATGTAGTGGATCTTTCCCCTCAAGCTAGGTGTACTGTAAACTGTGTTTCAGAACAAAATTAGATCTTCCTAGTAGTGCTCCCACCCAGACCCTTACTAAAGCCAGTCGCAAAAATGTAGAAGACCCCCAATCAAATCTCAAAAAACGAGGCCTAGCAGAAAACTGGTGACAAAACTTACTTTGAAAGTAAAAGTAGGCCGAAGTACCCCCTTCCTAATTACCCCTTACCCACCGTGGATTGCATTCAAACCACTTGCAAGCAACCAAGCAAAAGTAGCCATAGCCAGCATCGCTCCAAGACTCGAAATCCCCCCCACTCAAACACATGCAATAGAAATACTGCTAACCCTAACGAACCCTAAGTTAAGAATAGTGGCAAAGGCTTTCTTTAACTATGCCAAATCCCCCCTATCCCACCATGGATTTTCTTCAAATGACTTGCAACCAAAATTACACATTCTCACGAGTGCTCTAAGACCCCAGAACTCAGTTGCAAAAATCTAGAACACCCCGAAACACATGCAATCCTGCTGCTAGGGCTAACCCTAACGAACCCTAAGTTACAAAAAGTGCCAAAAGGCTTTTCCGTGAGGATTTTGTCCCAACCACTTCTACCCGGTATTAGACCTTCCCAGGAATGCCCCAAGACCCGCCAACCCAACCCACCCGCCAAGAAGCATAACACCCCCAAACAGGCCAAAAGCAAAATCTCATACTTGCAAAATTTCTCGGCCTTCGGTCCAAACGCGCTGCGTAGCTAGGCCATAAGTCGGGGTTGCCACGACGGATTTCCTGAAAAGCAAATGCAATCAAGATTAGAGTGTCCCAGCAGTGCTCCCAGACCCCGAAACTCACCCACAAACAGACGGAACCCCCCCTAAGAGCACCTCAAAGGCAAGCAAGTCATCAAAAACACAAAAACTTTTCCGCCTGGGATTTGGTCCAAAACACTTTTATCCGGTATTAGAGCTTCCCAGCAATGGCCCCAGAGCCGTCAACCCAGGAGAAAATGAGTAGAAGACCCCCAAACAGCCAAAGAGCAAAAGTACAAAAATGGGTACTTAGTCAATTTTTCACAAATTTCCCAAATCACTCCGCGCGCGCTCTGCAGCTAGGCCCTAACTCCCCTCTGCCACCATGGATTTGCTTCAAACCTCTTGCAAAGTAAAGTATATATAGCCAGCAGTGAGCCCAGACCCCAAAACACACCCACAAACACCAGGAAGCCCCCCAAACAGGCCCCCGGAAAGGCTACATTGAGCAAAATGTCAGAAATAGCCAAAAAAAAATCGGCCTGGATTTTGTCCCAACCACTTCTACCCGGTATTAGACCTTCCCAGGAATGCCCCAAGACCCGCCAACCCACCCGCCAAGAAGCATAACACCCCCAAACAGGCCAAAAGCAAAATCTCATACTTGCAATATTTCTCAGCCTTCGGTCCAAACGCGCTGCGTAGCAAGGCCATAAGTCGGGGTTGCCACGACGGATTTCCTGAAAAGCAAATGCAATCAAGATTAGAGTGTCCCAGCAGTGCTCCCAGACCACGAAACTGACCCACAAACAGACGGAACCCCCCCTAAGAGCACCTCAAAGGCAAGCAAGTCATCAAAAACACAAAAAAAATTCCGCCTGGGATTTGGTCCAAAACACTTTTATCCGGTATTAGAGCTTCCCAGCAATGGCCCCAGAGCCGTCAACTCACCTGCAAAGAGGTACAACAACACCCCCACAAGTGCTGAGTCTTTCTTCATTGGGCGTAAACCAGCCCTCTGGTTTGATGGAAATAGGAGTCTGGAGGAGGAGGATAGAGGAGCATGTTCTTCTGAACTTGTGAACCTGAGGAATGCAGACTGCGGCAACTTCAAATCAATTAGCAAACCAGTGAAGACAGTTCTGCTGATGGGCTTGATTTTGTGATTATCTGATTAAAGTTTGAAATATATTAACTGTGCACAACAAAGAAAGACAGACACACAGGAATAAAAGTGAATAAGGATGAAAAAGAAAGTTATTGATTCGTTGTCTCATTTTCAGGGCTCGGTATCACGGTCCAGGAATAAGAATAAGGCTTCGTCATCATACTCTGCGAATTCAGGCAGGGTGAGCTCAGTGTCACCTGACAGAGTAGAAATTCCCTCATCTATGTTGCTGGCCACCTCCTCTTCATCCGGCACGCTTTCTCGTACTCTGAAATCTGGTGGTATGAGGTGCTGATTCATCTTGATCATTGTTAACCTCTCCACATTTTTGGGCGAGAGGCGGCTCCGTTTGGGAGTTACAATGCCACCAGCAGCCCTGAAAATCCGTTCAGAAGACACACTTGCGAGTGGGCAAGACAAGTAGTTTAAAGCCAGGTTGGTGAGCTGTGGCCACAATTCTTTTTTCCCATGCCAATACGCTAATGGGTCAGAATTAACATAGACCTCTGTTGAGTCATTCAGATAGTCCTTCACCATCGACTCAAGGTCCTCATCCAAGGTTCCTCCACTTTGCTTAGCTCTTGCTGTGCCTCTGACCTTTTGAGAACCAAACCCACGCAGAGCTAGCCAATCCTCTTCAGCCTCCAATGTTTCTGTTGTGTCTCGTGCAGATGATCCGGTTGCCGGTGTCTTTAACGGCTGAGAGGTCACTTGTGCCACAGCCACAGGTGCAGAAGTGGATTGTTTTGACTGGGGATGGCCTGCTGATGTACTGCCATTTCCTTCAATTTCCAGCCGTTCTCTTTCAAACCTCTTGGCTGACAAGGCTAGCCAACGTTTGTACTTTGGAACATGTTCATCATCAAAAGGAAAGAATGCTTGGCCTGCCAGCGCCTTTTTGTAGCGTGGATCCAGAATAGTAGCACAAATGTAATGCTGTTCTGAGTGGATCTTTTTAAGACGTTCATCACCTTGTAGGAGCTCTAATAATTTCTCAGCCAGAAGCAAAGAGTCTTGGTTTTTGTCATCTTTTTCATACACAGAACACACCTCCTTCAGTTGGTCCTCCAGCATGTACAACAATGGGATAGCTTTTCCCAAATTAGAGTCCTCCTTGCTGACTGCACGCGTGAAGAACTCAAAAGGACGAAGCATGCGTGTCAGGCTTTGAACTATGTTCCATTGCGCCGCACCCATCCTCAGCTCCTCTGTACCCTCTGTAAGGAAATATTGATCGAATTCCGTATACTGCTCATACAGACACTCAAGCATGTAGAAGGTTGAGTTCCAACGTGTTACCACCTCCTGGATGAGTGCTTTCACTGGCATTTGATGTTGATATAGCAGGCTCCTCAGCTGCTTCCGGGCCTTAAAAGAATGGCTGAAATGCTTGCACATTTTTCGGCAGGTGTCCAATACACTGTACGCTGCACTGCCTTTATTACCCAAGAATTTTTGGACAACCAGGTTTATACAGTGCGCCAAACACGGCACTCTGAAATAGTCACCGTCCCTCATGGCCTTAACTATATTGGCGCCATTGTCCGTGGAAACATAACCAACCTGGCGTTTTAGTGGGGACAGGCAGTTAAGGACCTTTGTCTTAAAGACATCCAAAATGTTTTCTGCTGTGTGACGTTTCTCCAAACCAAACATGGCTAGTGTTGCATGTTTCCGAGCAGCTTTAAAAACAATGTCCGCGTCAACACCTGCGTTTAGCTTTGCTTTAGCCCCTGAAAAAGAGACCCAGTGTGCAGTGATGCACATGTAATCAGCGCCTGCGCCACTGGTCCACATGTCTGTTGTCAGATGTATAGTGTGAACAACACTCTTCTGCAAAGCTGCCCCAATCACCTTCGGAACATCTTCATGTAGTGCTGGAACCGCAACTCGGGCAAAATAGAACCGGCTAGGAACCTTCCATTTAGGGCAGAGTGCTGCCACTAATTCTAGAAAACCAACCCCTTCTACAAAAGAAAAAGGGAGAAGGTCCAGAGCTAGCATTTTAGCCAGCTTAGTGTTATACAGACGCGTCAGTGGGTGGTTGCGTTCATATTGCGTTTCTGTAAACAACATCTTTTTAATGTTGCCCTGGACCAAGGATTTACGGGATGATGATGATCTCTTCGACCCAGTTACGCTCGCTGATGAACTTTTCCGCATTGATGTCTCACTCTCTCCCACACTCTTAGTGTGCCTCACATGGGGTGTGCTGCTGACAGGGGTACTGGGTGTAAGTGAAGTGTTTGAATCGTCTTCTTCCTCCTCGTCATCATCAGATGAAAAATCAACGTTTTCATTACGTGCAATTCTTGCTTGCTTAAACGCCTCTAGGTGCGGAAACCATTGAACAGGGTGCGCTCTCTTAAGATGACCTCTCTGGCCTCCGGGACCATAGTTAGAACCAAGCTTACCACGACCAACTCGAACCTTACAAAGGCTACAAATGGCTACGTTTTCCATTTTTGGGCAAACACTAAAGAAGTCCCAAACTGGAGACTTGAAATGTCTTTGGGGGCCGGAGGAGGCGGCGATACTGGTGGTGGTGGTCCTGCTGCTAATGCCAGATGAAGTGGAGGATGTGGATTGCCGAACTTCAGTACGTTTTGCACTTTCACCACCACGAATTGAGGTCGAGGACGAGGTGGGTACCTTCTTGCAAGGAAGAAATATGGAAGCGGTAGGTTTTGGTGTACTACTTAACTCCAAATCTAATGATTCCATTTCCATTGCCTCCTCGTCGACATCATCATCACGCTCAGCAGCTTCTCGGGATAGGGTCAAAATGTCTCTTTGCTGCATGCCCGGTGGGGCTGCAGTGACCTTTGTGATGACTGGCTCGTCGTCATCGTGAGAGGCTTCATCACCAGCAGTATCTGTCACTTCTTGTTGAGCCTCATCACACTCCATAGGTATGAGTTTTTCGACGACCTTCCTTTTACGCTTAGGTACCTGTGTCAGATCATGGTGTGCCTCACTGTCAGACCGCAGTTGTGGTTCCCAAGACAGATCACTTGCATCAGAACGAGGTGGGCTTGAAGAAGATGTAGACACCCCCCTTGATCTTTTCCTTGCTAGGGATGTGGAAAACAATGAATGATCATCAGGAGGAGTGGCTTCCAATGATACCTCGGCTTCATTGTCGATTTCCTGATGTGCCCCTACTTCGGGAGGAACAACTATTGTGGGCACTTGTGAACCTCCATGCACCTTTGCTTGCGCATCTCCTTTTGCTGCCTCTCCTTCCACATGTACTTGGGCGTGTACTTGCACATGGTGTTGTTGTTGCGGCTGTGGTTGTTCAACACTTGTCAGATGAGTTACAACAACCTGTGTTGATTCAGGGACATTGCTGCTACTTTCTTGCGATGAGCCAACATCACTGGTCGATGGTGATTGGAGAAGTACACTGACTGCCTCTGAAGCACTCAAGGGCTTTGACTTAAGTTGGCGTGGTGGTGGAGGCACTGAACCCAATGGAGCAGGGGTGCTGCTCCCAGCTTGGTCCCCAGCAGATCCTGCTGCTGCAGGCGTACTTTTTTTTTTTCTCCCAAAAAACGTGGCGGGTGGCACACCAGCCTCCTTGGTAACTTGCTTCTTCTGCTCCTTACTAGCAACTTTCTTGCTAGAGGAGCTACGGAGACCTTTTTTTGGGGCCAACTTCTTCAGAGCAGGTCAGACAGCAGGCCGCAGTTGCACGAATTGTAGAGTTGTCTGAGGCCAGACGTGACGTCGCGTGACGTTATGCTGCACACACACACCGCTGCAGGACTTCTTCCTGGCACTGGTGGTTCTCTTGAGTCTTGTGCACCTAAAAACAATGGAAGACAGAGGAACATCAGTTCAGTTATACAGCACAAAAAAATCGAAAAACACTGCAAAATCAGCACAATCCCATTCCATCCATGCCCTCCATGATGTTTAAGTTCAAGACAGCCCACAGAAAGACTAGGCCCATGCTAGACTCAAATACCCCTGGTGAAAAGGCCACAAGTACAGGCCCGAAAAACGAAAATCACTGAAAAATCAGCACAATCCCAATCCATCCATGCCCTCCATGATGTTTAAATTCAAGACAACCTACAGAAAGACTAGGCCCATGCTAGACTCAACTACCCCTGGTGAAAAGGCCACAAGTACAGGCCCAAAAAACGAAAATCACTGAAAAATCAGCACAATCCCAATCCATCCATGCCCTCCATGATGTTTAAATTCAAGACAACCCACAGAAAGACTAGGCCCATGCAAGACTCACTACCCCTGGGCATAAATAAAGGTTGAAAAGTAGGCAAAATGGTTGCAGGCCTAACAACAAAGCCTGCATTCAAAATGGCCACTTGCCTGCCAGCACATGGCCAGTGCCTGTAGCTGCACTCAAAATGGCCACCAGCCACATGGCCTGTCCCTCCCCATGAACACCCCCAAAAATCGAAAACACTGCAAAATCAGCACAATCCCATTCCATCCATGCCCTCCATGATGTTTAAGTTCAAGACAGCCCACAGAAAGACTAGGCCCATGCTAGACTCAAATACCCCTGGTGAAAAGGCCACAAGTACAGGCCCAAAAAACGAAAATCACTGAAAAATCAGCACAATCCCAATCCATCCATGCCCTCCATGATGTTTAAATTCAAGACAACCTACAGAAAGACTAGGCCCATGCTAGACTCAAATACCCCTGGTGAAAAGGCCACAAGTACAGGCCCAAAAAACGAAAATCACTGAAAAATCAGCACAATCCCAATCCATCCATGCCCTCCATGATGTTTAAATTCAAGACAACCTACAGAAAGACTAGGCCCATGCTAGACTCAAATACCCCTGGTGAAAAGGCCACAAGTACAGGCCCAAAAAACGAAAATCACTGAAAAATCAGCACAATCCCAATCCATCCATGCCCTCCATGATGCTTAAATTCAAGACAACCTACAGAAAGACTAGGCCCATGCTAGACTCAAATACCCCTGGTGAAAAGGCCACAAGTACAGGCCCAAAAAACGAAAATCACTGAAAAATCAGCACAATCCCAATCCATCCATGCCCTCCATGATGTTTAAATTCAAGACAACCCACAGAAAGACTAGGCCCATGCAAGACTCACTACCCCTGGGCATAAATAAAGGTTGAAAAGTAGGCAAAATGGTTGCAGGCCTAACAACAAAGCCTGCATTCAAAATGGCCACTTGCCTGCCAGCACATGGCCAGTGCCTGTAGCTGCACTCAAAATGGCCACCAGCCACATGGCCTGTCCCTCCCCATGAACACCCCCAAAAATCGAAAAGCACTGCAAAATCAGCACAATCCCATTCCATCAATGCCCTCCATGATGTTTAAGTTCAAGACAGCCCACAGAAAGACTAGGCCCATGCTAGACTCAAATACCCCTGGTGAAAAGGCCACAAGTACAGCCCCAAAAAACGAAAATCACTGAAAAATCAGCACAATCCCATTCCATCCATGGCCTCCATGATGTTTAAGTTCAAGACAGCCCACAGAAAGACTAGGCCCATGCTAGACTCAAATACCCCTGGTGAAAAGGCCACAAGTACAGCCCCAAAAAACGAAAATCACTGAAAAATCAGCACAATCCCAATCCATCCATGCCCTCCATGATGTTTAAGTTCAAGACAACCCACAGAAAGACTCAGTCCACCCACCACTGAGTACCCCTGGGCAAAAGGCCCCAAAACAGCCCAAAAATCGAAAATTCCAAAATTTTAGTTGCAGCAACTGTAATGCCCCAAACAAACTTACTTGTAAAATTTCTAATCCAACAGTGATCCAAAGAAAGTCAAAAAGGCCTCAAATCCAAAGATCCAGCAGCATCCACAAAAAGTAATCCTTCCAGCTCCAGATCCAAATGAAAAGTGACCAGGAGATGGACAAAGCACTGGGAGGAGCCTGCTGAACAGGAACAGGAAGTTGAAGACTGTGGGGCACTTCCTTCCTCCCACCCCCCTCCACCCCTCCCCAAAATGGACTCCTCGCTAAAAAAGTGCAGGCAAATGTCAACCTAAGGAGTTATTCAGATAAAAATCATCATTTCAAGAAGGTTTATGCTGCTTGCTGGTGAATTTCTTGTGCAGAATTGCAAATTTTATATTTTCGCTTGTGCGAGATTCTTGCTGCTCGCCGCATCTCAAATCTCGCAATTGCGAAGTACCGCGAGACGTGATCTCGCCGTACTCGCGTTGACAAACTATCGCTGGCAAGCCGCGATGACGTAATCGCGCTCGCCAATTCCCGCGGGATCACACAGCAAGATCCAAAATGGCGCAGCACTCGCAAACTATCGAGAAAAACAACTCGGCAAACGATGATAAACGCCGCGCGCCGCAAAAATTGTATCACCAACGCTGCGCGCCACAAAAAAAATCCGCTGCCTGCGAATTTGCGGATTTTGCGGGAAATTCGCAAATCTCGCGGATTGCGAATTTCCCAAAAATCCGCAAAATCCGCGAGCGAAACGGATTTTCCGCCCATGCTTAGGCGCGCGCCCGTGGGCGCGTTGCATAAGCGCGTCGGTCATGTGACCTGAAATTAACACTTTTAATTGGTTCAGGCCTTTTTTTTTTCCAAATGATGAAAGACCCCACCTTTTTTCCTTATATTGACTTTGTCCTTTGATTGAGGAAGACCTGATTGTACCTCTCTGTACCTTTTTGATCTATATAATGCCTTCAGTAGCAGCAGCAGCTGGTGCATCTGCACCACCACCACCACCACAACAACCAAGAGGACCACCTCAGCATTACATTGGTGGTCAACAAGAGGAGGAAGAGGAGGAGGAGGAGGAGGAGGGGAGGAGAAGATGGCTTGAAGAACACAATACCTCATACCAGCCAAGACCACACATTATATGGGAGTTTTTTTCGATCCCAGAGGGGAAGAAAAAAGTAAATGCAGCCAAGGTGACTTGCCTAATCTGTGGCATGGAACTTTCTAGAGGGAACCCGAATAAAAAATATTCATTCGGAAACAACACAATGATTAGACACATGCAGCGCAAGCATCCAATAAACTATACTGCTGCAGAGATGAGGGAAGGCCAGAAACCCTCCCCAAACTACAAGCACCACCTCGAAAAGAAAGCAACGCACTCCGTCGGGACAAGAGGCAAGAGAGACGATGCCTTGCATTCAGCCACGGTTTGCAGATTTCCGTATAACCTGTAAATATTGTGGAAAGACCATCTCCTTCGGAGAACAGAGCGTAAAGCTCATCGTCCTTGCTGGGGACAACCACAAATGCCCCAATAAACCCTAATTATTTATTTTCTTTTTTTTTTTGCTCCAGTTGAGCCATTTTCAATTCCCTGTTTTTTCGTTTCTCCCCATGAAAAATACAAAAAAATATAAAACTTCAGAAAACCCCAAAAAAGTTAAAAATGTTAAAAAAAAACAATAAAAAAATATAAAACAACAAAAAGAAGAAAAAAACAGTTCTTTTTAGAACTACCCCCAATTTATAAAAAAAGGCTACATTTTTAAAAACTCTGTCATTCTTTTTTCCCCATGGTCCGCTCCCCGGTCTGCTCCCCGGTGCGCGTACCGGGCGCTCCCCCCGCGCAAATCCCCCCCAAATTTTTTTTTGCCCCGCTGGGCCCTTTTATGGCCCCCACATCAAACCTAGGGGGTCAGGGGGGGTCTATCCCTGTCCCCTTATGGTCATTTCCCCCTTTTTTTTTCACCTCTTGTGTCTTGATCCTACCGAGACACAAGATGGCGGCCGCTCCGGACTGTTTCAAATGTTTACAGATACCCGAGAGCCAATCAACTTTCCATGCGCACCCCGCGTGGCGTGCCCGGACCGCTCCCCATTGCGCGTACCGGGGCGCTGCCATAGATATATATATTTTTTTGAACCTAAATTACTCAAAATCCACTGGAGCACATATCTTGAGACATAGCAAAGGCACATCGGGCTACCAGTCCCTACAATTTTGCCAAGTTTGGTGGTAATCCATTTAGCCGTTTGGGCTAAAAGTGAGTTCGACCGCCCTATGGAAATTAACATCGGGAAAACACGTTTTGGGACCCCCCTTTTATCTCGGCCCCCGCTTGACGAATCCCCCCGAAACTTTCAAGGAAGAACCGGAGCTCCGCGAGGCAAATTTGAGGAAGGTTTCAGGCAGATTCGTCAACCGGCGCCAAAGTTATTTCAAATAGAATTTTGAGATTTTGCATTGAAAAAAATCCTAACTATAACTACCTACTGGCGACCGCCAGTAGGTAATATATATATATATTCACTGAAAAAACCATAGGTTATAGACCATATATAGTTAGGAATTAGCATTTACAAAACCTTATTTTACTCACACAAAACCATTGAAATTTCATATATAGTTAGTTCCACTAACTATATATCGCGCACCCGCAATCCACTGCTGATCATGTCACATATTACATCATTCATGACATGGTCAGTGACATCACTGATGACATCACTGATGACATCTCAAATGACATCACTGATGACATCACTGATGACAACATCCAGTGACTGTATGTTTCTGTAAAGTTAAAATATGTCTTACATATTGAAGAATGAGTGGATGTATAAGTGTCTGGATGAAGGATTTAGTAGGTGCATGACTGACTGTATGAGTGAGTGATTAAATGTGTCTCACTGAGTGCATGGGTTAGTGACTAAACTGTCTTAATTTGTGCATCATTATGTCTGTTGTTCTGTAAACTGCTGTATGTGTTGATCAGTACCTATATGAGTAACTATATGGGTTATTGATTGGTTGCCCAAGTATTTGTATGGGAGACTGTGTGGTGTGTGGGTGGCTGGGAGGTGTGTGACTCTGTGCATAGATGTGTGAGCAGTTGATTCACTAGATGTATGGGTTCAAAAGTGCATGTGGAAACAGCTGTATGGGCGGTTGATTGTGTGCATGAGTGTATTGGTGAGTGAATGGATATCTCAGTGCTACATGTCAAAGTAAGTACATATGTAAAACACAGTACATGTGAGAGTTTACATATATAAATAACTGTGCATAAGAGCCAGTGAATGTGTGAGTGGCTGTATGGATCATTGTGAACTTGTATCAGTGATTGTATAAGAGAGTAAATATGTGTTAGAATATGTTTGAATAAGTAAGGTGTGTATAACTGTATAGTTGAGGAAATGGAGGTGTGATTGATTCTTTGCATGACTGACTAGGTGTGTGAGTAACTCCATGGATGAGTGACAATCTGTGAGTGTCTGTTTACACTGACTGTATCTAAGGTTATATTAGAGTCTGAAGAGGTTCATCGTATTATCACATGAACGATGTCATCAGTGATGTGATCAGTGATGTCATTTGAGATGTCATCAGTGATGTCATCAGTGATGTCACTGACCATGTCATGAATGATGTAATATGTGACATGATCAGCAGTGGATTGCGGGTGCACGATATATAGTTAGTGGAACTAACTATATATGAAATTTCAATGGTTTTGTGTGAGTAAAATAAGGTTTTGTAAATGCTAATTCCTAACTATATATGGTCTATAACCTATGGTTTTTTCAGTGAATTTCAATGGTTTTTTAATAGCAAATATGAAAAGCTTTAAAATGTCAAGTACGTGGTAGGCAAAAACATTTTCGTGTCTATGCACGCTGATGTGCTTTGAACGCTGCCCCCCCCCTTTTTTTCTTTTAGGAGTATTCTCTCTTTGCAGATAGTGAAGGGTAGGTAACGCAGGCCTTTGCCCCCGTTGTAATCCGTCGTGCCTGCTTCTCTCTCCATTTGATTGATTGTTATCCAAGCATTTACTGTTTTAGAATTGGTTCTCTTTGGTTCATTCTCTATTTACAAACAAGCACAGAGTCGCAATACTCTGTTTAGTCTTTGCAGATAGTGAAAAATCGTTTAAAAAAACAAAAGGAATCGAGCAAAATCAGTAGGCCACTAATGGGATCTCTTTTTGACCTCGCTAAAATTTTCACCTCGCTAAAAGTTTCACTGATTGATTAAAATAGAAACATTAGGAACAACCCCTCATGAGAAATACGAAACTAGTGAGATGAACTGAGCTCGACACCATGATGGCTGCAAGACAGCTCGGCTCCGCCACCCACCCCGCCCAAAATAACGACAAACCCTATGCAAATATTATAAATATATACAACACACCAGCAAAGTAACAGGGTAAAACGTTTTATTAAATAACTATTTACATTGCAGCCTGCTGCAACATCCATCACTGTTCCTGTCGAGGTAGCATAGCTGGCGGCCTAGGGGTGGAGGACCGTTGTGCAAATTGCCCGGGGACGACACCATGCGCCAAGACTCGTCCCCAGTACATCCAGAGCTGATGTCCGACAAGTTGTGTGTGAGTATGCCTTGCTGATGCCGCCACCC
This sequence comes from Lissotriton vulgaris, assembly GCF_964263255.1. Classification (NCBI taxonomy): domain Eukaryota; kingdom Metazoa; phylum Chordata; class Amphibia; order Caudata; family Salamandridae; genus Lissotriton; species Lissotriton vulgaris. The sequence continues at coordinate 45,607 of NW_028243040.1, forward strand.
ACACCACCACCTTTTTGTTGCCTGATCCGGCTAGCTCAATCGATCGAGCATGAGACTCATGCACTCTGATCTCCTTGGCCTCAGTCAAGCATCAATAGTAAGATTTTCATACGTGAGTGTAGGTTCATGGTTTTCCATCCACAGACTAAAAGCCTGGAGTGGGAGTGAAAGAACCATAACTAGGTAAGAAGGAAGGCAGACGCTGTGGGAAGGACTCTGGAATGGTATGTTCCTTGGTCCCTGAGTTGCTTCGATATCACTGCCTTGCACAAATGGCATAAGTCCTGGATGTTGGGTGCCATAGTTGAGAGTTCTGAGCAGCGCTTGTAACACTGTCTGAAGCTTATTTGCACCTGCTGCAGCTTCACTATTCTCAAAGTAAGTGGGGGCTGTTTGTGGACCTTACTGCATTGGAAAACAATGTGATGCGGTGCCTCCCTGAACCGCTTGACGGAGGCCCCCGAGGGGCGGTGTGATGGCGTGGACTCGGAGTGGGCGCTTGGCTCCGACCCCCTCCCCAAGTCTTGTTGCCCTGGTGTGGCCTGAGATCGCCCCCGACATAGGCGGCCGGCTCCCAGGGTCAAGCGGAACTTTTTGCCTTTTGGTGACTCTTCCATTCTGAACATTGTCCCACAATCCGTTTGACCTGAAGACACGTCCTGCGGTGCCCTAGTCCGACCATCATATATTCTTGCAGCAGGAGACGGCGTGGGATGCACTAGAAGGGAGAGGCGGCGCGAACGAGCCTCCCCCACCTCCCCAGGTGGAGGTTTTTCAGGTACACCCCAGCGCTTCACGCAACCAGCTGAGTTGCGCCCGCTCTTGCGGCTACAGCGTCTCGCCCACCATCCACTTGAATTGCGCCCACTCTTGCTGTGCAGCGATAGGCGGCTGCAACAGGACTCTTAAAATGGCGGCCGGCTCTTCGGATTTAGGCCTGGTCCACTAAAATGGCCCTGGGACACCTTGGAACTCGGACGCTTGACTGCTAGGGCATGGACCCCATTCCCGAAAGCGTCCCCTCAGCCTTGAAGATTCTACAAAAGTCACCGGGCCCCCGACTCCCGCAGACTTCCGGTGGTGAGCGACTGCCATGATTGCTTGCGGAATAGCCACGACGTAGCCACGGGGTGCTCTCATGCTGACGCCAGCTTCAATCTGAAACATCTAGAAACACTGTAGACTACCAATTCGATCAGTTCCGGTGGAGCCCCAACGTGAACCGGTAGAGAAGAACTTGCCCTCCCCTCTTTGACTGAAGGTTCTTGTTGCCTGTCCCTTCTTTTGTCATTTAACAGAACATTTTGGACTACTGAAAGGGGTTGTGTTCCGACCGCTGGTTGGTGGAGACATTTTGACTATATTCTGGACCTGCGTTGTCGCGTGATGCGTCATATGACGCGCCGCGTTAGCGCACCCGGAAGTGCTCCGGTGCGCGAGGCGCAGCTTCCCGGAAGCGATCCAGAGTGCGGCGCGCAGCGCGTAACGTAAGCATAACAGGTCATGTGACTTGTTAATAAAACTTTTCATTGGTTCTTTTTACTTTTGTTATTCTAATGATGAAAGGCTTGGTCATATGACCTAAAAATAACGCTTTTCATTGCTTTCGAACATTTTTTTTCCCAAATGATGAAAGCCCCACCTTTTTTTTTCTCACTCTGACTTCTAAAGCAAAGGACCCAGATGCATTTACAGTTTATCACTAACAATGTTCCAGGCTAAAGTATTTTCCCGGAAAATTTACAACTGTCCTGCAAGTAAAATATTCCTTTTTCGAGAAAAAGGGCGTTTCTTCATCCCATGAGGGAGCCGTTGAGCAAAAGAGGCTCGGCCTGCTGTCTTAGTCGCTGATAGGCATGAATATCAGATTATTATCGATCACTTTATGTTGCAGGAGTAGAAAACACAACAGCCCTTGACCATTTATCTTTACTGCGTTCCTGCGTATTATACCTTTTAACCGTCATGTAAGTGGACTGCTTTATTTCACTTGCCTTTTACTGATTCGAAAACAGTGGCTATTATTCAAAACTTTACCAATGTAAGTACTACTACCATGTTTTGTTTTAAAAACCTTTATTGTGAAAATGTCAGTATACAAATACGGGCCTATAACCACGTGGGCCGGCCACGGAGCAAACTGGAATCGTATATGATGAGGGGACATTTACACTGTAGAACAACGTAACGGGCGACCCATTAGGTTGCAAGAACTAAGGTGTCTAACATTTGCGGAATCGGTGGACGTACATTTTATAATTAAAGTACGACAGGGCCAGTTACAATAAAATTATCTAGATATACATTTGCGGGAAAGTACCATGGGTGACGTTAATTCGAACTTTCAATAGTACAGTAATCAATAACACATCAGAACTTAATATCAATAGGGATGTCCAAATGTTCAATCAATTCTCGTCCCCGCCCGCCATGTGCTTCAAAACTGCATACATATCTCGTGATATCAAGTTTGGGCAACCAGTACACAACAAGGAGTTACGAGTCCCATTTATACCGGCACCATTTTGGGCGAGGCCGGGCAGGTCCAGGATATAGTCAAAAAGTCTCCACCAACCAGCGGTCGGACCAGAACCCTTTTCGGCAGTCCAAAAAGGTTCCGTTAAATGACAACAGAAGAAATAGGCAACAAGAACAATCAGTCAAAAGAGGGGACGCTTTCGTGAATGGGGCCCATGCCCTAGCAGGCAAGCGTCCATTTTAGTGGACCAGGCCCAAATCCAAAGAGCTGGCCACCATTTTGAGAGTCCTGTTGCAGCCGGCTATCGTTGCACCACAAGAGTAGCCACAATTCAGCTAGATGGTGGGTGAGTCACTGTACCGCAAAAGCGGGCGGAACTCAGCTGGAAGGCGAGTCAATGCCTAAGAGGCGCCCCACTGCAGATGAGGTGCCTCCACCTGGGGAGGAGGGAGAGGCCCGTTTGCGCTGCCTCCCCTCCCCCCCCGGGCACCCCACGCCGTCTTTCGGCGCAGCATTGTAGGATGGCCACACCAGTGAAACTTGCTGGACACCACCTCGGTGCCATCCGGATCTCGGCGCGTTCGAGTCACTGTACCGCAAGAGCGGGCGAAACTCCGCTGGATGGCGGGCGAGACGCTGTACCGCAAGAGCGGGCGGAACTCAGGTGGATGGAGGGTGAGGCACTGTGCCGCAAGAGCGGGCAGAACTCTACTGGAAGGCAAGTGAAACGCTAAGAGGCGCCCCACTGCAGATGAGGTGCCTTCACCTGGGGAGGCGGAAGAGGTCTGTTTACGCCGCCTCTCCCCCCCCGGGCACCCCACGCCGTCTTTCGGCGCAGCATTGTAGGATGGCCACACCAGTGAAACTTGCTGGACACCACCTCGGTGCCATCCGGATCTCGGCGCGTTGTGCTGCCTACGGCGTACTGTAGCAGCAAAAGTAACCGCAACTCAGCTGGACACGCCGTCTTTCGGCGCAGCATTGTAGGAGGGCCACACCAGTGCGGCAACTTGCTGGACACCACCTCGGTGCCATCCGGATCTCGGCGCGTTGTGCTGCCTTCGGCCTATTCGCACATCGGTCTGCTACTGACGCCACCTCACAGGCCGGCGGATTTTGTAGGCTTTTTAAAGCCCAAAGCCGCATAACAGGTCATGTGACTTGTTTATAAAACTTTTCATTGGTTCATTTTACTTTTGGTTTCCTAATGATGAAATGCTTGATCATATGACCTAAAAATAACACTTTTCATTGGATTAAAACATTTTTTTTTCCCAAACGATGAAAGCCCCACCTTTTTTTTTTCTCACTCAGCAATCCAAAAAGGTTCCGTTAGATGACAACAGAGGGGACAGGCAACAAAAACCATCACCCAAAAAAGGGGAGGGCAAGTTCTTCCCTACCGGGTCACGTTGGGGCTCCACCGGAACTCATCGAATTGATAGTCTACAGTGTTTCTGGATGTTTCAGACTGAAGCTGGCGTCAGCATGAGAGCACCACCATCTCGTAGCTCCGTCGTGGCCATTCCGCAAGCAATCATGGCAGCCGCTCCCCACCGGAAGCCTGCGGGAGTTGGGGGCCCCCAAGACTTTTGTAGAATCTTCAAGGCTGAGGGGACGCTTTCGAGAATGGGGCCCAAGCCCTAGCAGACAAGCGTCCGAGTTCCAAGGTGTCCCAGGGCCATTTTAGTGGACCAGGCCCAAATCCGAAGAGCCGGCCGCCATTTTAAGAGTCCTGTGGCAACCGCCTATCGCTGCACCGCAAGAGTGGGCGCAATTCAACTAGATGGTGAGCGAGACGCTGTAGCCGCAAGAGCGGGCGGAAAACAGCTGAATGGCGGATGAGGCACAGTGCAGCAAAAGCGGGCGGAAAACCGCTGAATGGCAACTGAAACGGTAAAGGGGCGCCCCACTACAGCAGACGAGCCTCCACCTGGGGAGGCCCGTTCACGCCGCCTCCCCCCCCCCCGGGGCGCCCCACGCCGTTTTTCGGCACAGCATTGTAGGATGCCAAGACCAGTGCGGCAATTAAAGGACATCACCTGGGTGCCGTCCAGATCTCAGCGCGTTGAGCTGCTACCGGACTATTCGCACAACAGACCGCTACTGACGAGGCACAGTGCAGCAAAAGCGGGCGGAAAACCGCTGAATGGCAAGTGAAACGCTAAAGGGGCGCCCCACTACAGCAGACGAGCCTCCACCTGGGGAGGCCCGTTCACGCCGCCTCCCCCCTCGCCTCCCCGGGGCGCCCCACGCCGTTTTTCGGAGAAGCATTGTAGGATGCCAAAACCAGTGCGGCAAGTAAAGGACATCACCTGGGTGCCGTCCAGATCTCAGCGCGTTGTGCTGCCTTCCGACTATTCGCACAACAGACCGCTACTGACCATTGTTGCTTCTGTTTAAAAAAAATTTTTTAACGTGTTTACTGTTTTTGGTGCGTTGTATATATTTATAAGTTATTAAAGTGTTATAATCCTACTACTTTGTTGGAGTGCTATATATTTTTAATGTGACACATAATTGATGTACAAAAAGGCATCCCTGGAATCTTCCACTTCAGGCTCGGTCCCACACACCCTCACAGTGAGAATCCCCTCCCCAATCACAATACAGGATCGTTATCAGATAGTAGGAACGCGTGTGGTGTGACGGATCTCATCGGGTGGGGGCCTTGATCTACTATAACTCCTTTGAAGAGGGGTGATTCTTTACAGTTGAGGCCATAAACTACATCCGCAGGGCTAGGTGATAGCCTGGGACCGGCCTGGACAATCAGACACAAAGGAAGAGGAATGTCAGAGGGTGCGGTAGTGAATAGGGTGAAAGGGAGGTGTCGGGCAGGCACAGGGTGTGATTCTCAGGGAAGAGCAGCGCAGATGGGGGGAGGTTTATGGCCCATGCATGAGAGAGAGAGCGGGGGTGACCAGTGCGTGGGGGAGATGCTTGCGAGGGTGGGGAGCCATGCCGAGGATCGGCGGCGTGTAGAGAGTGGGTCTGGTCAAGGCATCTAAAATGGCTGCCGTGCACGACAAAAGTGTGGCATTGGAAAGAAAGCAAGATGGCGCAGACAATGTTTATCAATACGAATTAATTTATAACAATTATTTTTAACAACATATTTACTCGCAGTGTCAAAATGGCGGTCAACACTTCCTGATTTCCTTCGAATCGAACGTTAACAGATGTCACGATCGGCGGCGTGCAGAGAGTGGGTCTGGTCAAGGCATCTAAAATGGCTGCCGTGCACGACAAAAGTGTGCCATTGGAAAAAAAGCAAGATGGCGCAGACAATGTTTATCAATACGGATTAATTTATAACAATTATTTTTAACAATATATTTACTCGCAGTGTCAAAATGGTGGTCAACACTTCCTGATTTCCTTTGAATCGAACGTTAACAGACGTCACGCAGAAAAAAAAAAAAAAAAACGCTCACGCTCAGCCGCTGGAAGACATGTATCAACATATATGAGCATCCTCAGCCACCCTCAGAAAACATAGGGGGTCAGGATATGTCTACCATACCCATTTCTCACATTGTTTTTCCTCCATCTTGTAATTTAATTAAACCGAAACACAAAATGGCGAATTCCCGTTTCGCTACTGGTTCGCGAACCAGAAAGCGCTTCTACCGCGAAAAATCATTTTTTTTTTATTTGCCCCACGGGACCCTTTAATAACTCCAACATCATTCCTAGGAGGTCAAGAGGGGTCTACCTTGCCCCCTTTCATTAAATTCCCCCTTCGTTTTTCTCCTCCTCTTGTCTCTCGATCCTACCGAGAGACAAGATGGCGGCCGTTCCGGACTGTTTAGAATGTTGACAGACACCAAAGAGCCAATCAGGTTCGCATCGCAAAGTTCCGTAACGCGAAAAGTACGCGAACCGGATCGCTACCCGGGACGCTGTCACAGATATATCTGTTTTTTAAAACGTTAATTTCTCAAAATCCACTGGAGCACATATATTGAGACCCAGCAAGGCACATCGGGCTAACAGTCCCTACAAATTTGGCAAGTTTCGTGCAAATCCATTCAGCCGTTCGAGCTAAAAGTGAGGCCAAACGCCCTATGGAAAAATGAATGGGAAAAACGCGTTTTGGGACCCCCCCTTTTTTCTCGGCCCCCTTGACGAAACCCCCCAAATTTTCAGGGGCTGCTCAGAAACAAAATGTGCCATTTTCCTGAAAATTTCAGCCGATTCCGTCCACAAACGCGAAAGTTATTAGACATAGAATTTTCAAAAGTCCCATAGAGAAAAAATCCTAACTATATATACCTACTGGCGACCGCCAATAGGTAATATATATATATATATATATATATATGTATATATATATATATATATATATATATATATATATAAAGCAT